>NW_027555379.1:0-3006 GCF_003287225.1 Phascolarctos cinereus
CTTTTTCCTGTTACTCCCTTCCCTGCTCCGAAATTACAGAGGCAGGAGGAAGGGCTTCACAGAGGAAAGGTAGTGTCATACCTAAGATGATATAAATAGGTAAAAATGGATAATGAAAAACCAAAACTACAAATCAAAACTAACACTTGTTAACACTAGGTCTTTACAGTAGATTATAAAGTCAACTAATTCACAAAGACACCTATATTTGTGGGGTAGTAAAGTCAGAGACAATCACAAGGGATTTCCTCCAATTCTATCTAAAAGGACCAGGACACAAGAGAAGCAAACTTCCTCAGATTCTTATGGTTCATACAGCTCCTGAAAGAATGATACCCTATGAAGAAGGAATATGAAAAACTTAAACCCTCCCCTTTTAAAAAATGGGGATAGAGAGGTCTTAGACCTATGATTTCCTTGTTGTGGGGGACTCCTTGTGTGGAGATTAAATAGCAGTCTATTAAGAGTACTCACCATTTACACAATATTTACCTTTCCTGTAATGAATGGATTTCATGAAACAGTTACAAATTCTTATTCAGGCTAAGATTTTATTTCTATGACCTTGCAATATATAAAGAATAAAATTATATAAAGAAAAACTTATTTGGGAAAAAGTCAACCCATATGCTGCTCAGTAAGGAAATTATATAAATTATCTACTATCAAAAAAGTTAATTTTAGTAAATAACAAATGATCACTTTTAATAGATTTCAATAAGAGTTGAGCTTATTGTTAGCCAAAAAGTTTGCATGAATTCAAATCAAATTGAGGAACTCCGCCCTCTACAAATATCTTAGTGAAAGGATATAAACCTAAGTAATGCCACGAGGCATTAGATACAAATGAAAGACAAAGATTTTCCTGTCTACAACCCCAAATCTTTCAACAGAAAACAAAATTCTGTAATCTAAATTTTCTTTTGGAAAAGACTGGAATAAATCTCTCCTTATGAAATCAATGACCACTAGAATATTTGTTAATCTAGCATGGCTGACTCAGCTCACATATGAGGAGATACTAGAAAGAAGAGTTATTTTGGTTTCTGGATATGAACATAATATTTTCCAGATATTTATTCTACACCTTCTAATCCTTAACTACCCTCACTCCAAAAACAGATAGAACCATGATGCTTTAACATGTTTCAGACTCTCAAACACAGCAACTAATATGCAGGCAGTGAAAACATGCAGACACTTTTAGAAAGGCATAAGGGCATACATCTGAAGGTAAGATTTGTGTTGGCTTTACCTTTTTCCCACAGGAGCCCCAATAGTGTAAACTTAAATTCACATCTGGAACTAACCTTGGCTTCTCAGACCTTAAAAAATTGATCATGCTGTCTTTTTAAAAAAGGGGGAAAAAAGTCAACTTTCAACTCAACTTGTCAGTAAGTAAACTAAGAGAAGTCAAAGCTTTCCAAACCACAGTTTTCAAGGCCCAGATTTTTTTTTATTTCTTGTCACCATTGGTAATTTTTCTATTCTACTTTTAAATAAAATTTTAGCATAAGTAAACAAGACAAACTAAAATTAGTCAGGGATTTTTTTATGAAAAATTTCAAATTGTGTGTCCTAAACTCTTTTACTCTAGAGAGAGTTCACAAGCTCTGACAGATGTTTTATAACTCTGTTTAAATATTTAGTCAGTAAAAGGATGAAATGTAAAAGCCAGAATGATTTCATTCTTCTCAAAAACCAGGGTGGTCTATGGGCAATTTTGGTACCAGTGGTGTTGCCGGGGGAACAAAATGAAAACAGGTGCCATCAAATTCAAATTAAAGATTTAGTTCTATTTTAAACCACCTTAAACAATGTTTCCATAAACTTTCTAACTGATACTACTACAAATTTGACAATATTTTATAACAAGAAAAGGATTATAAATTGTCTGTAGACCATCAAATTTTAAGTGTAACAAATTTAGACTGATTGGCAATACTTCCTTTTAAAATAAATTTCTTGCATTATATATGCAGCATATCTTCAAAAATATAGAGTATATTAAAAGGTAATTGAAAGTAAGAAAACTGAGCACATACAGAGACTTTTCTATAAGGATTTTACGTTCCTTTTAAGCTTATGCAATTTTGAAATTACAAAACAAGAATATAGTTAGTATGAACTTACAGGAGATCCATATACATAGTATAATAATGAAAGCATAACTTTTCCTTGTAAATTTCATTGTGGTTTTCTCTTTTATCATTAAAAATTGAATAATATTCCCTCTAAGCAAAATCTACTAAATGTATCTCATTTTCTTAATACAGTGTTAGGAAAATCTCCCAAGAATATTTATAAGATTTTCCCAAATATTTTAAAATGGAAGAAAAGTTATCAAAGGATCTTGGTTTTGTGAGAAAAAATGAAATACACATGAAAGATATAGTTTTGTCAGTTAGCAAATGTTATAGCAAAAAATGGCTAACAGTCAACACATAAAGTGTGTTGTGCTTCACTAAGTACTGAGTTTCTATTATTAAACAATAGTTTTCTTACTCAAAGCAAGAGAGATGAGAGAGACACATACACAAAAGAGGTCATTTCACCTAAAAATCTAAAAAAAAAAACTTTTTACATTACATCAAAGCTTGCTGCAAGAACTTCATTGTCCTTTGAGTAATCCTCAACTTCAGTTCTTCAACAGAATTAAATATTGTTGTATCTTTGTCTAAATTAAAATGCTATTTTTCACTTGCTTGTGTATCAATTAAAAAAGTGTAGAATTGCAGTTCCATGTGCAATCATCTTTTTATTGTGCTATGTTATGGAAATACTTATTTTATTTCATAAATTAAAAATGTTTTTTAAATAGCCTCTACTATATTAGAAGCTTAAATCCTAAGAACTGTGCCACTATATTAAGTATGTCATAGAAGCAAGAATTTAAAAGCCAGGAGAGACCTCAGAGGTGTGATCTTATACAAACTCTACTTATGGAATGAAGCTTCTTTTTCAACATCTGTGACAAAAGGTCATGAGGTCTCTGCTTAGAGATCT
>NW_027555380.1:0-2909 GCF_003287225.1 Phascolarctos cinereus
CTGGACCGAATTGCTTAGAGAACGTTGCAGTTATCCTTCCACTTTTCTCTTTGAAACAAAGAGATATCTTTTAGCAGTTGGATGTCCTGCGTTAAGGTTCCCTGTCTTTACAAACTGCAAAAGAAAGAAAACGAGGAATGTTAGCAAGTGCTGAGAAAATCTCAACCATACAACGCTGGTTCTGTATAGCCGTGTCTGCCTGGACCGAATTGCTTAGAGAACGTTGAGTTATCCTTCCACTTTTCTTTGAAACAAAGAGATATCTTTTAGCAGTTGGATGTCCTGCGTTAAGGTTCCCTGTCTTACAAACTGCAAAAGAAAGAAAAAAGGAATGTTAGCAAGTGCTGAGAAAATCTCAACCATACAACGCTGGTTCTGTATAGCCGTGTCGTGCCTGGACCGAATTGCTTAGAGAACGTTGCAGTTATCCTTCCACTTTTCTTTGAAACAAAGAGATATCTTTTAGCAGTTGGATGTCCTGCGTTAAGGTTCCCTGTCTTTACAAACTGCAAAAGAAAGAAAACGAGGAATGTTAGCAGTGCTGAGAAAATCTCAACCATACAACGCTGGTTCTGTATAGCCGTGTCTGCCTGGACCGAATTGCTTAGAGAACGTTGCAGTTATCCTTCCACTTTTCTCTTTGAAACAAAGAGATATCTTTTAGCAGTTGGATGTCCTGCGTTAAGGTTCCCTGTCTTTACAAACTGCAAAAGAAAGAATAACGAGGAATGTTAGCAGGTGCTGAGAAAATCTCAACCATACAACGCTGGTTCTGTATAGCCGTGTCTGCCTGGACCGAATTGCTTAGAGAACGTTGAGTTATCCTTCCACTTTTCTCTTTGAAACAAAGAGATATCTTTTAGCAGTTGATGTCCTGCGTTAAGGTTCCCTGTCTTTACAAACTGCAAAAGAAAGAAAACGAGGAATGTTAGCAGTGCTGAGAAAATCTCAACCATACAACGCTGGTTCTGTATAGCCGTGTCTGCCTGGACCGAATTGCTTAGAGAACGTTGTTATCCTTCCACTTTTCTCTTTGAAACAAAGAGATATCTTTTAGCAGTTGGATGTCCTGCGTTAAGGTTCCCTGTCTTTACAAACTGCAAAAGAAAGAAAACGAGGAATGTTAGCAAGTGCTGAGAAAATCTCAACCATACAACGCTGGTTCTGTATAGCCGTGTCTGCCTGGACCGAATTGCTTAGGAACGTTGAGTTATCCTTCCACTTTTCTCTTTGAAACAAAGAGATATCTTTTAGCAGTTGGATGTCCTGCGTTAAGGTTCCCTGTCTTTACAAACTGCAAAAGAAAGAAACGAGGAATGTTAGCAGGTGCTGAGAAAATCTCAACCATACAACGCTTTCTGTATAGCCGTGTCTGCCTGGACCGAATTGCTTAGAGAACGTTGAGTTATCCTTCCACTTTTCTCTTTGAAACAAAGAGATATCTTTTAGCAGTTGGATGTCCTGCGTTAAGGTTCCCTGTCTTACAAACTGCAAAAGAAAAAAAAGGAATGTTAGCAGTGCTGAGAAAATCTCAACCATACAACGCTGGTTCTGTATAGCCGTGCCTGGACCGAATTGCTTAGAGAACGTTGCAGTTATCCTTCCACTTTTCTCTTTGAAACAAAGAGATATCTTTTAGCAGTTGGATGTCCTGCGTTAAGGTTCCCTGTCTTTACAAACTGCAAAAGAAAGAAAACGAGGAATGTTAGCAAGTGCTGAGAAAATCTCAACCATACAACGCTGGTTCTGTATAGCCGTGTCGTGCCTGGACCGAATTGCTTAGAGAACTTGAGTTATCCTTCCACTTTTCTCTTTGAAACAAAGAGATATCTTTTAGCAGTTGGATGTCCTGCGTTAAGGTTCCCTGTCTTTACAAACTGCAAAAGAAAGAATAAAAGGAATGTTAGCAGGTGCTGAGAAAATCTCAACCATACAACGCTGTTCTGTATAGCCGTGTCGTGCCTGGACCGAATTGCTTAGAGAACGTTGCAGTTATCCTTCCACTTTTCTCTTTGAAACAAAGAGATATCTTTTAGCAGTTGGATGTCCTGCGTTAAGGTTCCCTGTCTTTACAAACTGCAAAAGAAAGAAAACGAGGAATGTTAGCAGTGCTGAGAAAATCTCAACCATACAACGCTGTTCTGTATAGCCCGTGTCGTGACCGAATTGCTTAGAGAACGGAGTTATCCTTCCACTTTTCTCTTTGAAACAAAGAGATATCTTTAGCAGTTGGATGTCCTGCGTTAAGGTTCCCTGTCTTTACAAACTGCAAAAGAAAAAAAACGAGGAATGTTAGCAAGTGCTGAGAAAATCTCAACCATACAACGCTGGTTCTGTATAGCCGTGTCGTGCCTGGACCGAATTGCTTAGAGAACGTTTTTCCTTATTTTTTTCTTTGAAACAAAGAGATATCTTTTAGCAGTTGGATGTCCTGCGTTAAGGTTCCCTGTCTTTACAAACTGCAAAAGAAAGAAAACGAGGAATGTTAGCAGTGCTGAGAAAATCTCAACCATACAACGCTTTCTGTATAGCCGTGTCTGCCTGGACCGTGTAGAGCTTTGAACTTATAGTTTCCACTTTTCTTTTGAAACAAAGAGATATCTTTTAGCAGTTGGATGTCCTGCGTTAAGGTTCCCTGTCTTTACAAACTGCAAAAAAAAAACGAGGAATGTTAGCAAGTGCTGAGAAAATCTCAACCATACAACGCTGCTGTATAGCCGTGTCCGCGACCTGAATATGCTAGAGCTTAGAGAACGTTGCAGTTATGTTTCCACTTTTCTCTTTGAAACAAAGAGATATCTTTTAGCAGTGTTGGATGTCCTTCGTTAAGGTTCCCTGTCTTTACAAACTGCAAAAGAAAGAAACATGAGGAATGTTAAGCAAGTGCTGATAATCTCGACCATACAACG
>NW_027555381.1:0-2909 GCF_003287225.1 Phascolarctos cinereus
CAGAAAAACCTGGAAAGACTTATATGGTCTGATGCTGAGTGAAGTGAGCAGAACCAAGAGGACTTTGTACACAATAACAGCCACATTTTGCAGTGACTAAGATTATTAAACTGAACCCTTTTCAGCATTATGAGGATCTAAGACATCTCCAGAGGCCTCAGGTTGGAAAGTGCTGTCCACATCAAAAGAAAGAACTATGGAAATAGAATTGCTATCACTTATTTTTGTCTTCTGTTGAATTTTGTTCCATATTTCTGATGGTTCCTCCTATTGGTTTTAATTTTTACTTACAACTTCACTAATGTGAAAATATGTTTAATGGGTATGTAAATGTAAAGCCTATATCAGATTGTTCGCCATCTTGGGAGGGGGAGGAAGGGGGAGAAATATTTTTAACTCAAAAGCGTATGGAAGTGATTGTTGATAAATCAAAATAAATTAATTAAAAAAGGCTGCAAAAAAGTTATCTATTTCACTGAATTTCCATTTTTCTCCTGAAGGATTATACTCAGTTTTGCCGGGTAAGTGATTATTGGGTGTAATCATCTCCTTTGACTCTGGAATATTATATTCCAAGCCCTGTAGTCCCTTAATTTAGAAGCTGCTAAATCTTGTGTTATCTTGATTGTGTTTCCACAATACTTGAATGTTTCTTTCTGGCTGCTTGCAATATTTTCTCCTTGACCTGGGAACTATGGAATTTGCCCACAGTATTACTAGGAGTCTTGCTTTGGGGATCTTTTTCAGGAGGTGATTGTTGGATTCTTTCAATTTCTATTTTGCCCTGTGGTTCTAAAATATGAAGGCAATTTTCCTTGATCATTTCTTGAATGGTGACATCTAGGCTCTTTTTTTGATCACGGCTTTCAGATAGTCCAATACTTTTTACATTATCTCTCCTGAATCTATTTTCCAGGTCAGTTATTTTTCTAATGAGGTATTTTATATGTTCTATTTTTTTCATTCTTTTGAATCTGTTTTATGTATTCTCTATGTCTCATAGATTTATTAGCTTCCATTTCCCCAATTCTAACTTTTAAGTAGTTCTTTTCCTTATGTAATGTCCTGATTTCCCTTGGGTCCGGAAACTTTTACCTCCCACATACTGTGGGGTGAGTTCATTACCAAAAAAAAAAAAAGGCCAAGAGCCTCCAGACTGATTATAGGAATGTAATCAATCATTATGAATACTTACAAACTAGGACAATCTAGGGTAGCTGCCAGATGATTCAGTTTATCCCCACAAAGACCCTCCAAAATCCCATATGATAATTGTAGACCTCAGACAAAAGGAGGAGGAGCAATAAAATACATCATTACTAATTGGTGGATATTTTAGGTTTTCTGCTTAATAAGTAGCTCATTTCTGATCTTGGGTACTAAGCAAAACACAAATAGAAACACAAACTAAATGCCCAAACACAGTGTTGTCTGTTGATTTGTGGTTGTCACAAAATGTTTACTTTATCCATGTTATGACTCTTACCGCACACATTAGTTGAGTAATGACTCAGTTTCTGAATTAGGATTTTTAACAGGTCACCATGTCTTGTCTTCCGCCTTTCACACAATTTAAGTTTATGGCTTTCACTTTTTACTATGTATTATGGCTTTCATCATATGGGACCCCCCATCTCAGTTAGACTTTGTACTTTCTTTTCTATTGGCCAATTGTAATTTTTAAGGAATTGTTTTCTTCAGTGGATTTTTGTATCTCCTTTTCCATTTGTCCAATTCTACTTTTTAAGCAGTTGTTTTCTTTTACAAAGCTGAGTCATTTTTTCAAAATTCTCTTGCATCACTCTCATTTCTTTTCCCATTTTTTTTCTTCTCCTTACTCCTTAGCAAACCTATATTTTAGGAACCATAATCAAAGCAGCCTCTTGGGATTTTATTATTTTCTTCTGCCTACCTAACAATGTTTTTGTGAGTTTTGTGACTTCTCCCATTCTTAGAACATCTATTTGAAGTGACAGAACTATTTGACCAAACCTCAATTATACTGGCCTCCCACTTAATTTTCACCATTTGGCCAGAGCACATATTCATAAGGATGTAAGTTTATCAACTGTGTTTATCAACTGGTGAAAATTGAGCAGAAAGACAGGAAAACTGCACTTAATTTTAGTTGTGGTTCACAGATATAGTTTATTGATGAATTGCAATAGTAAGAATTTATTTTCTACTTTCATTCCTGGAATATGCAGATACATTTTTGCCTCAGCAAATATATATAGTAGCATTAGGCTTCTTTCCTTTAGTCTATTATTATTCGGATATTTTGGAATTTTGCTGAATATGGGAAAACTGAATCAAAATAGTTTGCTTCAATCTCTTTGTAATCCTGAATACAAGACATAAATGGACCAATTCTTCATGTTCTTCTTTGTGGAGGAAAGATGATTTATTCCCTAAAACAAAGAAGTTACGAGTGTTTTCATTCTAACAGCAATTTTGAATGCTGAAGAATGAACCCAGCGATTTTACTTGTATTCTATTAGCATTGCTGGAGAGTGTTGCCCTTATGGCTCAGTAAACTGTTGTGACTCTGCCCTGTTATCCTTCAACATCTCAAAACAACATAATTATATCAAATAACATAATTTAACTTACCAAAGCAATTTGCTAAATACATGTTAGGTGCTGAGTGCTAGGGAAACAAAGATAGAAGTGAATGTGTGCCTGACCTCAAGGAATTTACCTTCTACTAGAGGAGAACAGCATGTATGCATATATGATTGTGTTTTATAGTAAAGAAAGCTCTGAACTTGGGAGTCAGGAAGACCTAGATTCAAATTTTGCCTCAGATACTTAATAGTTGTGTCTTCACAGGCCAGTTACTTAAGCTCTCAGTGCCTTAATTTCTCACATATAAAATAAAAGTGTTGGATTTGATTACATTTAGGCTG
>NW_027555382.1:0-2880 GCF_003287225.1 Phascolarctos cinereus
TCCTTTATTCTTTCTTTTGCAGTTTGTAAGAGACAGGGAACCTTAACGCAGGACATCCAACTGCTAAAAGATATCTCTTTGTTTCAAAGAGAAAAGTGGAAGGATAACTCCAACGTTCTCTAAGCAATTCGGTCCAGGCACGACACGGCTATACAGAACCAGCGTTGTATGGTTGAGATTTTCTCAGCACTGCTAACATTCCTCGTTCTTTCTTTTGCAGTTTGTAAAGACAGGGAACCTTAACGCAGGACATCCAACTGCTAAAAGATATCTCTTTGTTTCAAAGAGAAAAGTGGAAGGATAACTGCAACGTTCTCTAAGCAATTCGGTCCAGGCACGACACGGCTATACAGAACCAGCGTTGTATGGTTGAGATTTTCTCAGCACTTGCTAACATTCCTCGTTTTCTTTCTTTTGCAGTTTGTAAAGACAGGGAACCTTAACGCAGGACATCCAACTGCTAAAAGATATCTCTTTGTTTCAAAGAGAAAAGTGGAAGGATAACTCCAACGTTCTCTAAGCAATTCGGTCCAGGCAGACACGGCTATACAGAACCAGCGTTGTATGGTTGAGATTTTCTCAGCACTTGCTAACATTCCTTTATTCTTTCTTTTGCAGTTTGTAAAGACAGGGAACCTTAACGCAGGACATCCAACTGCTAAAAGATATCTCTTTGTTTCAAAGAGAAAAGTGGAAGGATAACTCCAACGTTCTCTAAGCAATTCGGTCCAGGCACGACACGGCTATACAGAACCAGCGTTGTATGGTTGAGATTTTCTCAGCACTTGCTAACATTCCTTTATTCTTTCTTTTGCAGTTTGTAAAGACAGGGAACCTTAACGCAGGACATCCAACTGCTAAAAGATATCTCTTTGTTTCAAAGAGAAAAGTGGAAGGATAACTCCAACGTTCTCTAAGCAATTCGGTCCAGGCAGACACGGCTATACAGAAGCGTTGTATGGTTGAGATTTTCTCAGCACTGCTAACATTCCTCGTTATTCTTTCTTTTGCAGTTTGTAAAGACAGGGAACCTTAACGCAGGACATCCAACTGCTAAAAGATATCTCTTTGTTTCAAAGAGAAAAGTGGAAGGATAACTCCAACGTTCTCTAAGCAATTCGGTCCAGGCAGTACACGGCTATACAGAAGCAGCGTTGTATGGTTGAGATTTTCTCAGCACTTGCTAACATTCCTTATTCTTTCTTTTGCAGTTTGTAAAGACAGGGAACCTTAACGCAGGACATCCAACTGCTAAAAGATATCTCTTTGTTTCAAAGAGAAAAGTGGAAGGATAACTCCAACGTTCTCTAAGCAATTCGTCCAGGCACGACACGGCTATACAGAACCAGCGTTGTATGGTTGAGATTTTCTCAGCACTGCTAACATTCCTCTTATTCTTTCTTTTGCAGTTTGTAAAGACAGGGAACCTTAACGCAGGACATCCAACTGCTAAAAGATATCTCTTTGTTTCAAAGAAAAAGTGGAAGGATAACTCCAACGTTCTCTAAGCAATTCGGTCCAGGCACGACACGGCTATACAGAACCAGCGTTGTATGGTTGAGATTTTCTCAGCACTGCTAACATTCCTTATTCTTTCTTTTGCAGTTTGTAAAGACAGGGAACCTTAACGCAGGACATCCAACTGCTAAAAGATATCTCTTTGTTTCAAAGAGAAAAGTGGAAGGATAACTCCAACGTTCTCTAAGCAATTCGGTCCAGGCAGACACGGCTATACAGAACCAGCGTTGTATGGTTGAGATTTTCTCAGCACTGCTAACATTCCTCTTATTCTTTCTTTTGCAGTTTGTAAAGACAGGGAACCTTAACGCAGGACATCCAACTGCTAAAAGATATCTCTTTGTTTCAAAGTGAAAAGTGGAAGGATAACTGCAACGTTCTCTAAGCAATTCGGTCCAGGCACGACACGGCTATACAGAACCAGCGTTGTATGGTTGAGATTTTCTCAGCACTTGCTAACATTCCTCTTATTCTTTCTTTTGCAGTTTGTAAAGACAGGGAACCTTAACGCAGGACATCCAACTGCTAAAAGATATCTCTTTGTTTCAAAAGAAAAGTGGAAGGATAACTCCAACGTTCTCTAAGCAATTCGGTCCAGGCAGGACACGGCTATACAGAACCAGCGTTGTATGGTTGAGATTTTCTCAGCACCTGCTAACATTCCTCTTATTCTTTCTTTTGCAGTTTGTAAAGACAGGGAACCTTAACGCAGGACATCCAACTGCTAAAAGATATCTCTTTGTTTCAAAGAGAAAAGTGGAAGGATAACTCCAACGTTCTCTAAGCAATTCGGTCCAGGCAGACACGGCTATACAGAACCAGCGTTGTATGGTTGAGATTTTCTCAGCACTTGCTAACATTCCTCTTTTCTTTCTTTTGCAGTTTGTAAAGACAGGGAACCTTAACGCAGGACATCCAACTGCTAAAAGATATCTCTTTGTTTCAAAGAGAAAAGTGGAAGGATAACTCCAACGTTCTCTAAGCAATTCGGTCCAGGCACGACACGGCTATACAGAACCAGCGTTGTATGGTTGAGATTTTCTCAGCACTGCTAACATTCCTCTTATTCTTTCTTTTGCAGTTTGTAAAGACAGGGAACCTTAACGCAGGACATCCAACTGCTAAAAGATATCTCTTTGTTTCAAAGAGAAAAGTGGAAGGATAACTCCAACGTTCTCTAAGCAATTCGGTCCAGGCACGACACGGCTATACAGAACCAGCGTTGTATGGTTGAGATTTTCTCAGCACTTGCTAACATTCCTTTATTCTTTCTTTTGCAGTTTGTAGAGACAGGGAACCTTAACGCAGGACATCCAACTGCTAAAAGATATCTCTTTGTTTCAAAGAGAAAAGTGGAAGGAT
>NW_027555383.1:0-2820 GCF_003287225.1 Phascolarctos cinereus
CTATACAGAACCAGCGTTGTATGGTTGAGATTTTCTCAGCACTGCTAACATTCCTTTTATTCTTTCTTTTGCAGTTTGTAAGACAGGGAACCTTAACGCAGGACATCCAACTGCTAAAAGATATCTCTTTGTTTCAAAGAGAAAAGTGGAAGGATAACTCAACGTTCTCTAAGCAATTCGGTCCAGGCACGACACGGCTATACAGAACAGCGTTGTATGGTTGAGATTTTCTCAGCACTGCTAACATTCCTCGTTTTCTTTCTTTTGCAGTTTGTAAGACAGGGAACCTTAACGCAGGACATCCAACTGCTAAAAGATATCTCTTTGTTTCAAAGAGAAAAGTGGAAGGATAACTCAACGTTCTCTAAGCAATTCGGTCCAGGCACGACACGGCTATACAGAACCAGCGTTGTATGGTTGAGATTTTCTCAGCACTTGCTAACATTCCTCGTTTTCTTTCTTTTGCAGTTTGTAAAGACAGGGAACCTTAACGCAGGACATCCAACTGCTAAAAGATATCTCTTTGTTTCAAAGAGAAAAGTGGAAGGATAACTCAACGTTCTCTAAGCAATTCGGCCTAGGCAGACACGGCTATACAGAACCAGCGTTGTATGGTTGAGATTTTCTCAGCACCTGCTAACATTCCTCGTATTCTTTCTTTTGCAGTTTGTAAAGACAGGGAACCTTAACGCAGGACATCCAACTGCTAAAAGATATCTCTTTGTTTCAAAGAGAAAAGTGGAAGGATAACTCAACGTTCTCTAAGCAATTCGGTCCAGGCACGACACGGCTATACAGAACCAGCGTTGTATGGTTGAGATTTTCTCAGCACTTGCTAACATTCCTCGTTTTCTTTCTTTTGCAGTTTGTAAAGACAGGGAACCTTAACGCAGGACATCCAACTGCTAAAAGATATCTCTTTGTTTCAAAGAAAAGTGGAAGGATAACTCAACGTTCTCTAAGCAATTCGGTCCAGGCACGACACGGCTATACAGAACAGCGTTGTATGGTTGAGATTTTCTCAGCACCTGCTAACATTCCTCGTTTTCTTTCTTTTGCAGTTTGTAAAGACAGGGAACCTTAACGCAGGACATCCAACTGCTAAAAGATATCTCTTTGTTTCAAAGAGAAAAGTGGAAGGATAACTCAACGTTCTCTAAGCAATTCGGTAGGCAGACACGGCTATACAGAACCAGCGTTGTATGGTTGAGATTTTCTCAGCACTGCTAACATTCCTCGTTTTCTTTCTTTTGCAGTTTGTAAAGACAGGGAACCTTAACGCAGGACATCCAACTGCTAAAAGATATCTCTTTGTTTCAAAGAAAAGTGGAAGGATAACTCAACGTTCTCTAAGCAATTCGGTCCAGGCCGACAACGGCTATACAGAACCAGCGTTGTATGGTTGAGATTTTCTCAGCACTGCTAACATTCCTCGTTTTCTTTCTTTTGCAGTTTGTAAAGACAGGGAACCTTAACGCAGGACATCCAACTGCTAAAAGATATCTCTTTGTTTCAAAGAGAAAAGTGGAAGGATAACTCAAGTTCTCTAAGCAATTCGGTCCAGGCAGACACGGCTATACAGAACCAGCGTTGTATGGTTGAGATTTTCTCAGCACTTGCTAACATTCCTCGTTTTCTTTCTTTTGCAGTTTGTAAAGACAGGGAACCTTAACGCAGGACATCCAACTGCTAAAAGATATCTCTTTGTTTCAAAGAGAAAAGTGGAAGGATAACTCAAGTTCTCTAAGCAATTCGGTCCAGGCAGACACGGCTATACAGAACCAGCGTTGTATGGTTGAGATTTTCTCAGCACTGCTAACATTCCTTTTTTCTTTCTTTTGCAGTTTGTAAGACAGGGAACCTTAACGCAGGACATCCAACTGCTAAAAGATATCTCTTTGTTTCAAAGAGAAAAGTGGAAGGATAACTCAACGTTCTCTAAGCAATTCGGTCCAGGCAGACACGGCTATACAGAAGCAGCGTTGTATGGTTGAGATTTTCTCAGCACTGCTAACATTCCTCGTTTTCTTTCTTTTGCAGTTTGTAAAGACAGGGAACCTTAACGCAGGACATCCAACTGCTAAAAGATATCTCTTTGTTTCAAAGAGAAAGTGGAAGGATAACTCAACGTTCTCTAAGCAATTCGGTCCAGGCACGACACGGCTATACAGAACAGCGTTGTATGGTTGAGATTTTCTCAGCACTGCTAACATTCCTCGTATTCTTTCTTTTGCAGTTTGTAAACAGGGAACCTTAACGCAGGACATCCAACTGCTAAAAGATATCTCTTTGTTTCAAAGAGAAAAGTGGAAGGATAACTCAACGTTCTCTAAGCAATTCGGTCCAGGCACACGGCTATACAGAACAGCGTTGTATGGTTGAGATTTTCTCAGCACTTGCTAACATTCCTCGTTTTCTTTCTTTTGCAGTTTGTAAAGACAGGGAACCTTAACGCAGGACATCCAACTGCTAAAAGATATCTCTTTGTTTCAAAGAGAAAAGTGGAAGGATAACTGCAACGTTCTCTAAGCAATTCGGTCCAGGCACGACACGGCTATACAGAACCAGCGTTGTATGGTTGAGATTTTCTCAGCACTTGCTAACATTCCTCGTTTTCTTTCTTTTGCAGTTTGTAAGACAGGGAACCTTAACGCAGGACATCCAACTGCTAAAAGATATCTCTTTGTTTCAAAGAGAAAAGTGGAAGGATAACTCCAAGTTCTCTAAGCAATTCGGTCCAGGCAGGACACGGCTATACAGAACCAGCGTTGTATGGTTGAGATTTCTCAGCACTTGCTAACATTCCTCGTTTTCTTTCTT
>NW_027555384.1:0-2785 GCF_003287225.1 Phascolarctos cinereus
TACACCCTTGTTCTATTTCATCGTTCTTTTTCTAAAAGTCACTAGAACCTTGGGTTCTAAGACAGAGATAGAAAAGAGTTTCCTCACTAGTATAATTGCAAAGTCCAGGCTATGATCATACTTTGTTAGACAACCTTATCATTCTCCCAAAAATTCTCACTAAGCTCCTAGCTGAGCCTCTTCCTTTCATAGATTCTAAGGACTCCAGAGACTGCTTAGGTTGCAGATGCTCCATGGCCCTGAGGGATCCATAAGGAGCAGGTTATTTACAAATCTGGCCCCTGGCATAGTGGATTAGAAGGTGGTTTGTTATTAACACCATAGGAAAGACAATGAATTTTAAAACTAAACAAAAAAAAAAATAATCAGAGAACAGAGCCAGCTCATTCAAAACGTGATTGTTCCATGGAAAGAAGTCACTTTTGTTCTCAGCAAGAAGGTCCAACAGTAGCTGGCCTGTGTTATTGTGAGAACATATTGCCATATCTTTCCAGACCAGCCTTTCACCCAGTTTTCCTATCCAGACCATGAACATCTTTCCCTGCAATGGCTGGCTTTATGGATGCATGAGTTATTCTGTTTTTGCAACAGATGTTGCATCACAGGAGACCATCATTCAAAGAGCAATTTTAAATACTTGAATTATGCCACAGAATTATAAATTATTAACATGACTCCATGTTGTGATTCTGATATGTAAAGATGGGAAATGAGGGAGACACATAGAGCAAGGAAATAATTTCAGTGGCTGGATGCCAAAGTTACAAGTCAGAAAGATGCATTTATTATTGAGGAGAAACTATGGTATTAAAATACATTTGATATATTTGATTTTAAAAAAAAACTTACAGGATCACACTTTCAGAACTTAGTCCTGCAAAAGAATTTCTTTCAATTGTTCGGATATTGATGTTATCTTGAATGTCTCTAAAAAGAAAAAGGAAAAAAGAAATCAGATGTTTTTGACAATAGAGGTTATTTATCCTTCTCATGGTAATCTGGTAAACAAGGTTCTGAGTGTTTTGGTCTGAGGTCAAGCTCATTTTTTAATCATGTGGCTGCAGTAAAGGAGGATGAATTGAACATTTGGAAATGACAGCTTGCAATTTATCTGCAGGGTCATTTCTTCCCATCCATGGACTTGCAGTGATCTCATATCACTGCCATTTGAGGAGTTTCTCAGCTGATTTCCCCATGAAAAGTTCTTTCTAGCAAATAAGGGTTTATCATTGCCATCTCCACAGCTGGTCTTTGTGCAGTTTGGGAAATGTGCTTGCGCATCCTGCCATCTGGCAGCATTGGCCCTTTAAGAAGCTAGAAGAGGAGGCTGCTGAAAAAAATAAAAAAAGACTCTTCCAGGGAACAGGCCCAGCCTGGCAAATCATGGGACATTTACTTGCTAGTTCCTGGCTTTCTTTTGGCTTCTTTGGACACAGTGATCCTGTTCTAGCTGCCTTGGTCTGGCCTCTGACACTGACCTTGAGTCAACCCTCACCTCCTTACTCTCACTTTGGGGGCTCCACTATTTACAACTCCCTACTTTGACTTCTAGTCTAGATTTCAACCACTAACCATACTGATTCCTTCTCTGCCTTTAATGTTCATCTTCTGTTTTTCCTCCATTATTCAACTATCTTCCAGTTGGTTTCTTTCCCTAATTCTCAGAACCATTTCTCCCTCTATTTTTCTTTTGCTGGATGTGAGGCTGCAGAATTTCTCATTAATATCTTTTTTGTCTTTCAAATTTATTAATTTTTAATATTTTTTTTAAAAAGATTTTGACTTTTGAATTCTCTTCCTCCGTCCCATTAATGACCCATTGAGAAGGCAAGAAATGTGATAACAATGATACATGTGAAAGCATGCAAAACATTTCTATATTAATCATGTTGCTAAAAAACAAGGAAAAACAGTGAAAAAATTATGCTTCAATTTGTAATCAGACTGCATCAGTTCTTTCTCTGGAGGTGGACAGCACTTTTCATGATAGGTCCTTTGGAATTGTCTTAGATCACTGTTTAGATCAGAGTAGCTAAGTCATTTACAGTTGATCATAGTACAATATTGCTGTTACTGTGTACAGTGTTTTCTTGGTTCTGCTCACTTCACTTTATGTCAGTTCATGTAAATCTTCTCAAGTTTTTCTGAAAACCATCTTGCCCATCATTTCTTATAGCCTATGATAGTACTCCATCACAATCGTATACCACAACTTGTTCAACTATTCCCCAATTGATGGGCATCCCCTCGATTTCCAATGTTTTGCCACCACAAAAAGAGCTGCTATAAATATTTTTGTCCATATAGTTACTTTTTCTTTTTCTTTGATCTCTTTGGGCTAGAGACCTAATAGTGGTATTTCTGGGTCAAAAGGTATGCACAGTTTTATAGTTCTTTGGGCTCAGTTGTAAATTGCTTTCCAGAGTGGCGGCATTAAATCACAACTCCACCAGCAGTGAATTAGTCTCCCAACTTTTCCATATCCTTTCCAACATCTGGCATTTTCCTTTCTGTCATATTAGCCAATCTGATAGGTGTGAGGTGGTATCTCAGAGTTGTTTTAATGTGCATTTCTCTAATCAATATTGATTTAGAACTTATTTAGAATTTATAGATTTTAGATTTTTATATGACTATAGGTAGCTTTGCTTTCTTCTTCTGAAAACTGCCCGTTCCTATCCTTTGACCATTTATCGATGCAAAAATGACTCAGTTCTCTATATATTTGAGAAATGAGGCTTTTATCAGAGAAACTTGCCATAAACTACACTCCCCACCCCCACCC
>NW_027555385.1:0-2771 GCF_003287225.1 Phascolarctos cinereus
AGTCACTCCCCTGCCCACACTTCATAGTCCTGCATACTCTAACCTGCTGTTCTTCAAATATGATGCCCCATCTCCCATCTCCGCCATTCCCCATGCCTATCTCCCTCTTCCACTTCACTTCTCAGAATCCCTGGCTTCCTCCAGGGTTCTGCTCAAATGCCACCTTCTGCAGAATGCTTTTCCTCACTTCTCCCACATTCTAGTGCTATCCACCTCCAAAGAAAGAACTGATGGAGTCTAAAAGTGGATGGAAGCATACTTTTTTTTAAACTTTATTTTTCTTGGGTTTTTTGGGGGGGTGGGTGGGGGGTGGTTCTTGCACGACATAGTTGAAATGGAAATATGTTTTGCATGACTGCACATGTGTAACCTATCTCAAATTGCTTACCTTCTCAAGGAGGAGGAGGGAAAGAAGGGAGAGATTTTAGAACTCAAAATTTAAAAAAAATAAGCCAAATGTTTAAAATTGTTTTACATGTAATTTTTTAAAAATAAAATACAAAAATTTTCAACAACAACAAAAAAAGAAATCCTTCCAGCTACTCTGCATGTATCTTGTTTTCACCTATTTATGTACATATCATACATTAGAATATAAGCTTCTTGAAGGCAGAGACAATGTTTGCCTTTTTTTTTTAATCCCCAGTGCTTAGCACAATACCTAACACATAGGAAATGCTTGTGATTGATTGGTTAATTAATAGATTGTGACTCTTCCCCCTTAGGATCCTAGGATCACGGATTTAGAACTGGAAGAAAATTTAGAAGTCACTGAATTCTACCTTCTTGTTTTATAATACTCAAAGAGTCTCAGGTGATTTGATCATGATCTCATAGGCACTAGGCAGGAAAACTGAAAATTCAGTTTTGCCACCCAAAACCCAGGTTCAAAAATTCCAGAATCAGAACACTTTCCATTGGGCTATCTAGCCACCCCTAAAAGACATTCCAGAACCCAAGTGTATTGTGTTGTTGCTCTAGTTGTGATCTATGTACAGAGAGAAGAAAACTTAGATTAGAATTCATCTGTTCATTTAGAGTTTTTAAAAATTTACATATCTATCTATCTATCTATCTATCTATCTATATGTGTATATATATATATATATATATATATATATATATATATATATATATATATATATATATATATATATATATATGTACCTGTGTGTGTGAGAAGCACATTAGTGCTACAAAAACAGCTTGGTATAGCTGATGAAGAAATAGATTAAGAGTCAGAAAGATCTGGGTTCAACTCTTGCCTCTGACACCAACTGCTTTGGGTAAGTCTTCTTCTCAGTGGCCCAGGGCAACAAATATTTTGAAACTGGCTTAGATATCTGTGTTCCTTGGAACAGCAACCAATGCTAAGCTAAGTAGTATTTATGGTATCACTTATGGGTAATCAATTATGGGCTGTATTGAACCCAGTCTTTCTAATTGGATTCCAATGAAGCTCCTGCTTTCCATCAGCAGCCAACATGTGAATGGGTGTGTTCTCCCCAAACCCATTTGGTATTGATTTTCAATGCTGCTTAATAGTTCGCTCTGCTGAGTCAATTAAAATTAAAATCCATAATAACCAAATGTTGAAGTGCTTGCTAGTAAGCTGATTTGTATCAACTTTCTGTCCTGTGGCTGCCAGAGATCGAAATTCAGTGTTTAAAACCCTAAGGACACAATTTTCCTTCTCAAATATGTCCGGCTCCATCTTTCCTGAGTTTAGCACTGGCCAACATTTTCTTGAATCTCAGCCTTGCCACTTTCTACCCGTTCGACCTTGGAAAGGTCACTTACTAGCTGACATTTTTATAGTGCTTTTGGATTTGAAAAGTGTTTTACATATGCTACAACCCTGTGAGAAGAATACTATTATTACCATCCTCATTTGACAGCTAAGGAAATGAAGCAGACCTAGGCTAAGTGACTTGTCTAGCTAGTAAGTGTCGAAGGCTGGATTTGAACTCAAGTCTTTGTGACAGGGCTTTATGCCCTGTATCACCCAGCTGCATTTTATCTTCCTTGGTCACAGTTTCCCAATCTATAAAAAAATGGGGGTGACTACATGGCCTCTGAAGACACGTCCAGCTGCAAATCTAGAATCTTGTTCATTTTCTGTCTTTTCCTTTTAGAAGACATACAGTGCATTTATTAGTATAATTATATTACGTTAATTACATTAATTGCTTGATGATTGCAATGCTCATTTACTTTAGAATAATGAGTCTGCTGATCAAGGTAATGGGATCTTTTCTCAGACTTTTGGGCCATCACCAGGTCAAGGCTGATTCTGCTCAGCTCCTTCACTTCTGTGGACTTCCGTCTTCATAATCTTTGTAATTGTAAGAGAATAGTTTGCTTCTCCATTCAGGTCCACCTCACACCAAGCCATAACTAGGAATGCCATCTTTTATGGCAAATTCAGTTGGGCAAAGTCAGGGTATGGGGCTCGCTGATAGTGACCTCAAAGCTGCTGCTGGGGATGCTGGCATCATTGTTGATCCTGCAGTTAACCTTGGGCATCTCACATACTGGAGGTCCCTACTCCAGGCAGTCTGCCTCAGTTAAGGGCACAGAGATGGACAATGGAGGAAGGAAGATCCAAGGATAGGGTATGACAGCAATAGGTACTGAGGATGGTTGTTGCAGCCATGGGCAAAGCAGGGGAGAAGAGGGTGGAAATGGGTATGGGGAACAAGTATGCCTTTACATACTCTCCATCTGTTCTAAAGTTCAGTGCAAACCCCAGGTCAAACTGTGAAGTAGCC
>NW_027555386.1:0-2662 GCF_003287225.1 Phascolarctos cinereus
AGCAAGTGCTGAGAAAATCTCGACAACGCGGGTTCTGTATAGTGTTCTGCCCTGACGAATTGCTTAGAGAACGTTGGAGTTATCCTTCCACTTTTCTCTTTAAACAGAGATATCTTTAGCTGTGATGTTGTCCTGCAAGCTTCCCTGTCTTTAAAACTGCACAGAAAGAATCCGAAGAATGTTAGCAAGTTGAGAAAATCTCATTCGTACAACGCGGGTTCTCTACTGTGTTCTGCCCGACCGAACTGCTTATTCTAGTTGGAGTTATCTCTCCACTTTTCTCTTTCAAACAAAGAGATATCTTTTAGCTGTTGGATGTCTGCGTTAAGCTTCCTGTCTTTAAAACTGCAACAAGAAAGAATCCGAAGAATGTTAGCAAGTGCTGAGAAAATCTCATTCGTACAACGCGGGTTTTCTACTAGTGTTCTGCCCGGACCAACTGCTTAATTCTGGGTTGGAGTTATCTCTCCACTTTTCTCTTTCAAACAAAGAGATATCTTTTAGCTGTTGGTTGTCCTGCGTTAAGTTTGCCTGTATTTACAAACTGCAAAAGACAGAATCAAGGAAGGTTAGCAAGTGCTGAGAAAATCTCATTCGTACAACGCGGGTTTTCTATACTAGTGTTCTGCCCGGACCGAGATGCTGAGACTAGGTTGGAGTATTCTTCCACTTTTCTCTTTCAAACAAGAGATATCTTTAGCTGTTGATGTCCTGCGTTAAGCTTCCCTGTCTTTACAAACTCAACAGAAAGAATCCGAAGAATGTTAGCAAGTGCTGAGAAAATCTCAATCGTACAACGCGGGTTCTGTATACTAGTGTTCTGCCCTGATCGAATTGCTTAGAGAACGTTGGAGTTATCCTTCCACTTTTCTCTTTCAAACAAGAGATATCTTTTAGCTGTTGGATGTGCTGCGTTAAGTTTCCCTGTCTCTACAAACTGCAAAACAAAGAATCCGAAGAATGTTAGCAAGTGCTGAGAAAATCTCATTCGTACAACGCGGGTTTTCTATACTAGTGTTCTGCCCTGCGAATGCTTGAGAACGTTGGAGTTATCTTCCACTTTTCTTTAAACAAGAGATATCTTTTAGCTGTTATGTCCTGCGTTAAGTTTCCCTCTTTCAAACTGCAAAAGAAAGAATCGAAGAATGTTAGCAAGTGCTGAGAAAATCTCATTCGTACAACGCGGGTTTTCTATACTAGTGTTCTGCCCGGACCGAACTGCTTATTCTGGGTTGGAGTTATCCTTCCAGTTCTCTCTTTCAAACAAAGAGATATCTTTTAGCTGTTGGTTGTCTGCGTTAAGTTCCCTGTCTCTTACAAACTGAAACACAAAGAATCGAAGAATGTTAGCAAGTGCTGAGAAAATCTCATTCGTACAACGCGGGTTTTCTATACTAGTGTTTCCCACCGAATTGCTTAGAGAGTTGGAGTTATCCTTCCACTTTTCTCTTTCAAACAAGAGATATCTTTAACTGTTGGTTGTCCTGTGTTAAGTTTGCCTGTATTTACAAACTGCAACAGAAGGAATCCGAAGAATGTTAGCAAATGCTGAGAAAATCTCAATCGTACAACGCGGGTTCTATATACTAGTGTTCTGCCCTGACCGAATTGCTTAGAGAACGTTGGAGTTATCCTTCCACTTTTCTCTTTCAAACAAGAGATATCTTTTAGCTGTTGGATGTCCTGCGTAAGTTTCCCTGTCTCTACAAACTGAAACACAAAGAATCCGAAGAATGTTAGCAAGTGCTGAGAAAATCTCATTCGTACAACGCGGGTTTTCTATACTAGTGTTCTGCCCGACCGAGATGCTCATACTAGTTGGAGTTATTTCCACTTTTCTCTTTCAAACAAACAGAGATATGTTTAAGCTGTTGGATGTCCTGCGTTAAGTTCCCTGTCTTTACAAACTGCAAAGAAAGAATCGAAGAATGTTAGCAAGTGCTGAGAAAATCTCATTCGTACAACGCGGGTTTTCTATACTAGTGTTCTGCCCTGATCGAATTGCTTAGAGAACGTTGGAGTTATCCTTCCACTTTTCTCTTTCAAACAAGAGATATCTTTTAGCTGTTGGATGTGCTGCGTTAAGTTTCTGTCTCTGCAAACTGAAACACAAAGAATCCGAAGAATGTTAGCAAGTGCTGAGAAAATCTCATTCGTACAACGCGGGTTTTCTACTAGTGTTCTGCCCGTACCGAATTCATACTAGGGGGATTATCTTCCACTTTCTCTTTCAAACAGAGAGATATGTTTAAGCTGTTGGATGTCCTGCGTTAAGCTTTCCTCTCTTTACAAACTGCACAAAAGAATCGAAGAATGTTAGCAAGTTCTGAGAAAATCTCATCGTACAACGCGGGTTTTCTATACTAGTGTTCTGCCCTGATCGAATTGCTTAGAGAACGTTGGAGTTATCCTTCCACTTTTCTCTTTCAAACAAAGAGATATCTTTTACTGTTGGTTGTCCTGCGTTAAGTTTGTCTGTATTTACAAACTGCAAAAAACAGAATACAAGGAAGGTTAGCAAGTGGTGAGAAAATCTCAATCGTACAACGCGGGTTCTGTATACTAGTGTTCTTCCCTGACCGAATTGCTTAGAGAACGTTTGAGTTACCCTTCCACTTTTCTCTTTGAAACAAAGAGATATGTTTGACATGTTAGATGTCCT
>NW_027555387.1:0-2627 GCF_003287225.1 Phascolarctos cinereus
TGGAGAGCATTTTGGAATTATACCCAAAGGTCTATAAAAATGTGTATTCCTTTTGACCAAGCATTACCACTTCTAGGTCAATATCCCAAAAAGATCATAATAATGGGAAAAGGGCCCACATGTGCAAAAATGATTATAGCAGCTCTTTTTGTGGTGGCAAAGAATTGGAAATTGAGGGGATGGCCATCAATTAGACAATGGCTGAACAAGTTGGGGTATATGAATGTAATGGAATACTATTGATCTATAAGAAATGATGAGCAGGTAGTCTTCAGAAAAACCTTGAAAGACTTGTATGGTCTGATGCCAACTGAAGTGAGCAGAACAAGGAGAACATTGTATACAGTAACAGCCACATTTTGTGATGACTGACTTTGATAGACTTTGTTCTTCTCATCAATGACACTATCTAAGACAACGCCAAAACACTCATGATAGAAAATGCTATCCACATCCAGAGAAAGAACTATGGAGTCTGAATGCATGTGGAAGCGTACTATTTACTCTCCTTTGTTGTTTTGTTTTGTTTTGTTTCTTTTTTTTCTTGTGGTTCCTCCCAATGTGAAAATATGCTTAATATGAATGTATAAGTAGAGCCTATATCAGATTGCATGCCATCTTGGGGAAGGGGGAGGATAAAGAGGGGGAGAAAATTTAAAACTCAAAATCTTATGGAAGTGAATGTTGAAAACTAAAAATAAATAAAATAGTTTCATAAAGAAAGTATATCCCTTTTGGGGGGGAATTTGTCAAGAAATTGAACTTGATCTTAGCATTTGTATAAAAGATTCCATTAAATTATAAACTCCTTGAGGGCATGGACTGTCTTTTGCCTTTCTCTGTATTCCTAGTTTAGCACAGGGCCTGGCACATAATATGCAGTTAATAAATGTTATTGACTGACTGACTCCTTATTGGAGGAAGATTTCCATTAAGACTGGACTTTGTTCTACTGAATCAATAATATTTTATATCAACAAACAATGGGATTTTGTATTATCTACATCTTTTAGTCACTAGTCTTTTTAAAAATGTAGTCTGCTGTAGCAAATTATTTTTGAAAGTTTATTCCCTTTTCTTAATGCAGTGACTGTAGGAAAGTGTCCACACACAGGAATTTAGGCTGTAGAGTAAGCCTTGGAATATTAGTAAGGGGAGAAGCCTTCAGACATAGGTCATGCTTTGTGGTTGTGATTTTTCCTTTGTTCTCAAAGACGGAGATAAGGGAATAATGTCATGACTTGCAATGAATTGGATTGGATTTTGGGAGGCTGTGCATAGTCACCAGCCTCACTTTCTCTTCCACAGCCATCTGTGTCCAGTGGCCAGATATACATCAGGATGACTGGAGATGGCTCAGGATGCAGTGAGAGACCTCGGCCTTTTTAAATTAATGTCTTTCTGAATTTTCATTTTGAGTGAGGCAATGTCCATTTAGTTGGTCATGCTTTACTTCTCTACTGAAAGACCTCAGTGGAGAAAAATTACAAAAAACAAAATAATAATAATAAAGTGGGAAAGACTTTGACTGGAGAAGACATCTTCCTAAACATAAGAGAATTTACATTAGTGACAAATTCCATAAATGACATAAAAAGAGAGAAAATCTTCAGTAATAATTGAACACTTTAGAAGCATGAGAGATTTGATAAGTTAGACTTGACTTGTGATTTCACTGATGTAGTAGTTTCAAATCAAAGATACAATGATATGAGTATTTCATTCTTGGAAAGGTTTTATAAAGTTTAAAAAGTATGCATATAGATCAGTAGTAATCATCCTTCTAATGGACTTTTAGGGTGCAAAAATATTGTCTCTCATGTTGTACAGTCGTTTTCTTATCTTCTCCTTTATGGAAAAATCTCATAAAATGACCCCTCAATGCTTTCTTAATTATATTTCCGCAAGGAAAGATTTCTTCCTACTTGATCTGGTTCAACTACTCTTCATGACACCATCTTCTTCAGTGCCATATCTACATTATGTTATTGGTAACTAAGGTGTTCAAATCCAGTTATGGTGGTTTGACTGAATAATTACAGAAATAAATTGTTGCAGAAATATTGACAAAGATGTTCCATTTTCTCATGTTATCTTCCATCGGTTTCATCTGTAAATATTCATGAAATCATAGAATCTTAGCTTTAGAGCTAGAAGAGACCTTACATTAAGTCCCTAACCCCTTTGCCCCCCATTTTACAGGTGTGAAAACCAAGTCACAGAAAAGTTGAATGACTTACCCAGAATCACAGAACTGGGAAATATCTCAAGTAGGAATTGAATCCAGAACTTCCTGACTCCTAGTCCAGTATCTTATCCCTGGTGTCTTGCTACCTCTGCAGAAACTTCAACTGAGCTTCATAATTAAGCTTTTTTATAATTTTATTTCTCCTTTTCACAGTTGTATGGGTATTCCTCAGTGTTTTACAAATGAATTTATATTCTAAACCAAGTAGTCTTCCATGTCTCCCAGCTTTGGTAGGGAACTAAGTCTATACTAGCAAAACTAGCAACTTGGATCTTCTCACCCCTCCGTCAAAGTGCATTTTTTTTTATTAATTGACCTTGATTATTACCATTTCCCACAAAAGTTTAATACCTTTGCATTCTTCCATTTCTGATCTTTT
>NW_027555388.1:0-2606 GCF_003287225.1 Phascolarctos cinereus
CCATTACATCTATAATCTATCAATTAATGTCATTATAGAAATGGGCCTTTCAAGATTGTTTCTGTGATGTCACAGGGTTACACAGAGGCAAAAGGAAAATTAAAAGTAAGGACATTGTCTCCAAAAGATATTAGTAAAAATTCATGATGCTAATTAAGAGAGGTAAAGGATAACCAAGCCTCATCTTATCTTCATGTTAACAGACTAATTCATCAAAGGTCAAGATACAGAAGTTCAGGTACTATGGAGATGGGATGTACAACAGGTAAGTTTCAATGATATAGGATGGGGAGGATGACAGCATCATAGTGACACTGAACCAGGGGTGTTTGCTGGTAATTGTTTTTAACAACAGGCTCTCTAGAAAAAAAAATGTATATATGAAAGACATATTTCCAAGTTTATCTGTATTATCATATTTTTCTTTATTGCTTTCTTAAGTCTATATAAATAACAAATCAATAAATCAAACCCTGTTCTGTAGTATTTGCAAATATCTGAGGTGTAAATGCTCATACTGAAAATTTAGTAATTAGGTCTTTTGAGCTGACTCCAATGCACCCCTACATTGAACTAGTGAGGAGTGAGAACCAGGGAAAATCAAATCTCTGCAGAGCACCTCAGTAGGGAGCCATGGCCAGGTGGCAGCAAGTAAGGCCCAGAAGAAAGTGGCTATGGCTGATTTTTATGGATAAAATGTGACCTTTCACATGTATGCTGGAACCAACTGAATTTGCTGAGTTTTAGCAGTCTTTTTTTAATTAATCAATTTATTTATTTTTAGTTTTCAACATTCACTTCTATAAGATTTTGAGTTCTAAATTTTCTCCCACTCTTTCCCTACCCCCCTTCCCAAGATGGCATGCAATCTGATTTACGCTATACATGTGCAATCATATTAAATATATTTTCACATTAGTCATGTTGTAAAGAAGAATTAGAACTAATGGAAGAAACCACAAGAAAGAAGAGACAAAACAAACAAACAAAAAAAAAGAGAGCAAATAGCTTCAATCTGTATTCAGACTCCATAGTTCTTTTTCTGGGTGTGGATAGCATTTTCCGTCATGAGTCTTTCGGAGTTCTCTTAGATCCTTGCATTGTTGAGAAGAGCTAAGTCTATCAAAGTTATAAAGTTTATAAAAATGTAGCTGTTACTGTGTACAACGTTCTCCTGGTTCTGTTCACTTAACTCAGCATCAGTTCATGTGAGTCCTTCCAGGTTGTTCTGAAGTCGGCCTGCTCATCATTTCTTATAGCACAATAGTATTCCATTACATTCACATACCATAACTTGTTCAGCCATTTCCCAATTGATGGGCATTCCCTCAATTTCCAATTCTTGCCTACCACGAAAAGAGCTGCTATAAATATTTTTGTACGTGTGGGTCCTTTTCCCATTTTTCTGATCTCTTTGGGATACAGACCTAGAAGTGGTATTGCTGGGTCAAAGGGTATGCACAGTTTTATAACCCTTTGAGTACAGTTCCAAATTGCTCTCCAGAATGATTGGATCAGTTCACAATTCCACCAACAATGCATTAGTGTTCAATTTTCTCACATCTTCTCCAGTATTTGTCATTTTCCTGTTTTGTCACGTTAGCCAATCTGATAGGTGTGATGTGGTACCTCAAAGTTGTTTTGATTTACATTTCTCTAATCAATAGTGATTTAGAACTTCATTTGCCTAGGCAATGGGGTTAAGTGACTTGCCCAGGGTCACACAGCAAGTAAGTGTTATGTGTCTACTAGTTTCATAACACTAGTAAGTGTGTTATGAGGTCGGATTTGAACTCAGGTCCTCCTGAATCCAGGGCTGGTGCTCTATCCACTGCACCACCTAGCTGCCCCTTAGAACATTTTTTTCATATGACTATAGATAGCTTTAATTTCCTCCTCTGAAAACTGCCTGTTCAAATCCTTTGACCATTTATCAGTTGGAGAATGACTTGTATCCTTATAAATTTGACTCAGTTCTCTATATATTTGAGAAATGAGGCTTTTATCAGAGACATCGGTTGTAAAATTTGTTTCCCAGCTTTCTGCTTCCCTTCTAATCTTGGTTGCATTGTTAGCAATTATTTTTAATCTGAATTGTTTCAGGGATAGCCTTGGTGGTTTGATTGTAATGATTTTTCTTATTTTACTGTTAATTCCCAATGAACAGAGTCTGTGGGTTTCTACTAATGGTTTCACGTACCTACTTTTTTGAGGGGTAGAGTGAGGTATTGCCTTGCTTAAAAGCGCCTACAACAGAGGGAATACATGAAAAGAAGAAAAGGTACAATTCAAATCAGTCAGCTGTGCTTTTTATTAAGTGCTCTGGTAAAAGGTTTAGTTGGAGAGAAGATTGAAAATACTACATTAACTAAAATGAGGTTTGGGGGCAATTTGTGGATACCATTTATCCATGCTATCCATCTTCTTCATCAGTGAAGATAATTGAGCATCTCCATTATTTTCTTCACTAGTCTTGCCAGTTTCTGAAGGGTAAAAATCACACAAACTTAATCAGGTGAAAAATAAAGTAGAAGTATGAGAAAATTGGTATTCTTATAAAGTACCTGCTTTGACAGCAAAGTTACTGGCAAAAAATCAAATTCAAC
>NW_027555389.1:0-48786 GCF_003287225.1 Phascolarctos cinereus
GAGTTCCCTTTTAAAAAATTCAAAACTCCCTCTGAGGTTTAAGTCCGTTACCCTAATTGAGATAAACACATTGTGGAAACTTAAATTTTTATGGGAGAGAAGGAAAAAAGAAGAGTCATTTGGAAGCATGCGACTGTTGTAGGAAACAGACCTGAGAAGGGCAATTTGTAAAATCTTGGAATCATACATTAAGAATCAGGATGGATTTTAGAGACAATCTAGTCCAGGCTACACATCTTGTGGCCCTATGGGTCCTTAACCCTCAGGACACTTACTGCATGCAAAGATATTTCAGGAAGCCCATGAAAAATGTAAAGGAAAACATCCTTTATATACAGAGGAAAGCCTTTGGCAACACCACAGGCAGCCAGCTTGCCTCGAGTTGTGCAGGCCTCATCTGGTCAAACCTCACTCAATTTACAGATTAGGAAACTGATACCTATACAGGTTAAGTGAATTATCCAAGGTCCTTTTGTTGGTCCTTCATTCTGGAAGAGGACCAATGACATCAGGAAGGTGATGTCTTGACTTGCAAGTGAATTGGATTTAAGTGAGGCAGGGCTGTGCTAAATCATCAGCCTCACTCTTTCCTTCAGAGCCGTTGCAGGTGAGTGGCATGATGCACAGATTGTGTCAGCCCAGATTCAATTTTCCTAGGTCCCAAGCACAGGGAAATAAAGGACTTTTAGGGATGGAGGAGTAGAATTGGAACAGTGTTCTACTCTCGTTATAAGATATTGGACTTGAAGTCAAGAAGACCTGGGGATTAAAATCCTACTTCAGACACACTTAAAAGCTATTTGACTCTGAAGAACTCATAATCCACCTTTGACTAGGTTCCTAATCTGTAAAATGAGGGAGGTTGAACTCAGTGGCCTCTAAGGTCTCTTTCAGCTCAAAAGCTATAATCCTAGGAGCTACAAGAGCTGTGGGAAGAGGGAGAAGGAGGAGGAGGAAAAGAAAAGAGGATCTCATACATAATTCTAAAATGTTACATTTGTTTAGCTTTTAGAGAACTCTTTCAAGTACATCATCTCATTGATATTCAAAATAACCAATAAATAGGTAGGGTAAGTCAGAAGACCACAGAATTTAATGTTGGAAGGTAACTTAGAGATCATCTAGACTACCCTCCTTAATTCATGGTCTAGGAAGCTGAGGCCCACAACAGGAAGTGACTTGTGTAAGGTTAAAGAGCTAAGTATCACCATCCCCATTACCCAACTGGCTAAAGACCTTCCTCCATCACTTTTAATATCCAGTGGTTACCTTACCATCCTTCAATGATGATGATAATTAAGTAGGAGAAGAGAGAAAGGAGAAGAAGAAAAGAACAAGAAGAAGATGAAGGAGGAGGAGTAAAAGAATGAGGAGGAAGAGAATGAGGAGAAGGAAGAGAATGAAGAGAGGAGTAGGAGGAGAAGAAAAAGAAAGCTTTGAAATTTGCCAAGAATCAGGCAATAAGCCCTTAAAACTTTCTCCCTCATCCTTCTTCCCCCTAGCCTGAAAACAAAGATTTTACATAGGTTCCCAAAGTAGGGGATACTGCCCTCTGGGGGGTGCTAGAATGATGCAGCAGGGTGGGGGTGGTAGCTTCTGGTGAAAATGGGGGACATTGAATCAAAAAAGTAGGTGGTGAAAGCATAAGGAAGGAAGATATGAAAATTTTGAAAAAAAATTTGTACATGTTCCATCTGTTGTATAAGAGTTAAAGTCATGCTGATTACATTTATTTTCCAAATAAACACAAAATGCAAGTTATAACTAATCAGTGGTCAAGTCTGCAAAACAGGTCTTAACAAGGAAGTGTTGGCAGTGAGGGTTGTTGCACGTTGTTGGGAAGTCCAGCATGCAAACAGCAGGAATATGTGCCTGTAATGACTTGTTTATGATACAATATTATTTGCTCACATGACACAATATTGTGTCATCTAAATTCCAATACAGGAAAAAACATACATTTACTATAAATTGTTAAATTTCAGATGTGTCACTTTTTTAAAAAAATTATGTTTTAAAATGATGCAAATTTTAAAAAAAATGAAAGGGAGAAAGAAAGTATATTTCCAAAGTGTCACTGAGTAATTTTTTTTGAAAAGGGGCAGCAGGCCAAATAAATTTGGGAACCTCTGGATTAGGCTAACAAAGAAAACATCCCTCTGTTCCTTCTGTCTACAATACCTCTTAGTATGAGGTCTGACAACTTTAAAAGAAAAAAGGATTTAGATAACTTTATTTCAGCAGAATTGCTTCCTTTGCAATACTATATATTTTGTTTTGTGTACATAAAAATAATACTCCGAGAAGGACTATATAGAATTCACTGAACTACCAAAGAGGTCTACGAACAAAAAGCTTGTTAAGAACTTCTAATATAGAAAAATATAGAAAAATGACACAATTGACCTAATATATGGTCATGTACCTTGAAGAATCTTTCAGTAAGGTGTGAGGGTAGGCAGAGTGACAAAATGATTCTAATAGTGAATGTTAGGATTAAATGTGATTCTTATTACATCCTTTAATTTAAAAAAAGTTTACCTGAAAACAGCTCTCAATTCAATGATTAAATATACACAATATTTCTTGAGCATGTAAGCTGAGTTGCCATATACCTATACATAAAATCAACAAGTGTCATGAACTTATTAACTAGAAGAGTTATCAGACACATGATCTATAATACTCATAAGTGCCTCCTGAGTGAGACCAATTCAGATTAAATGCAATTCAGATATAGTTAACAGAATAAAAATCCACTAAAACATGGATAATATTAATACGTATTTTCCTATGTCAATATGCTGCCTTGCAGAGATGCTTATATCCATTTTAGTGACCCTCATTTTTACTTTTGTTTAACACCATTGACTTACAAACATGTCTTTTAGCATACAAATATGCTACATATGCATATACTTTTATGCTTTTTGTATTGCACCCATCATTTTATTGGAATGGCTAAACTGTTGAGGAAATTCTTTGTAGCAATTCAGGTTAGCAAGTGTGGTGAAATTTATAGTCTTAGAATTGCCTAAGAACTTGACAGGTTAATTGATTTGCTCAGAGCATAGAACCAGCATATATGTATCAGAGGCAAGATAAACACTTCTTCCTAGCTCCAAGGAGAGCAATCTATTCAGTATATCATGTGACTCCCCTTACTTCATTCTACACATACATAGATAAATATAGCGGGTGTGTGTGTGTGTGTGTGTGTGTGTGTGTGTGTGTGTGTGTGTTTTATCTGGGGCCAGCTAGGTGGCATGGGAGTGCATGGAGTGTTGGGCCTAGGTTCAGGAAGACCTGAGTACAAATCAAGCCTTAGATACTAACTGTATGATGTTGGGCAAGTCACTTAACCCTGTTTGCCTCACTTGCCTCATCTGTAAAAGGAGCTAGAGAAGGAAATGGCAAACCACTCCAGTATCTTTCCTAAGAAAACGCAAATGGAGTCACAAAGAGACAGATATGACTGAAATGAGTGAACAACAACAAACATACATACATACATACATATACAATGTATGTGTACACACACATGCGTACATGTGTACATATATGTGAACATATGTGTATAACGTGTGTGTGCACACACATGTCTGGCACGTGCATGCTTATAGTATCAAGAATAGTGTTCTGGATTTCAGAGTCAAGAACACTTCTGTTTGAATGCCATCATACTAGATATTTATAAACCCAGGTTATATGAATAACCTCTCTCAGCCTTAGGTTTCTCATATGGAAAATGGGAATAATACCTATAACCTCTACTTTTCCTCTCACTCACTTCTTAAACTTTGGGTTCTGCCCTCATTATTCAACTGAAAATGATCACACCAAAGTTACCAATTATCTATTATTTGGTAATTTTAACAGCTTCTGCTCCATTCTTATCCTTGACCTCTCTGTAGTTTTTGACACTGTCAATCAACCTTTTATTCTTAATATTCTCTTTTCTCAAGTTTTCATGATTCTGCTCCCCTTCTCCCAGTTTTCTTCCTGCCTGGATGACTGCTTCTTCCTTATCTTCTTTGTTGAATCTTCATGCAAGTCACTGCTGATAACAGTGGATGTCCCCAAGCTCAATCCTAGTACCTCATTTCTTTTCTTCTATGCTATTTTGTTTGGTGATATCATCAACATCTCTATGCACATGATCCTGAAATTTACTTACCAGTCCAACCTGTCTCCTGACTTGAAATCTCTCATCATGAATTGACTATTGTACATCTCAAACTGGACATCCCATAGACAATCTAAACTCAACACACCCACATTAATCTTATTGTTATTTTCCAACAAATCTTTACCTCTTCCTGACTTTTCTATTACTATTAAGAGCACAATCATCCTCCCAGTCATCCAGGCTCACAAACTGTCAGCTGAAACTCCTCAGTCTCTCACACCCCACCCACATCGAATCAGTTGAAAATTTCTATCAATTCTAACTTTATAAAAGTGCTCACATACACCCTGCCTTCCTACTGACATAATCACTGCTCTGGTGCAGACCTCATCACCTCTCATGTCTGGAATATTGCAAGAACCTTGTGGTTGGTCTCCCAGCTTCAAGTCTTCCCTTATTTCAGTTCATACTCCATTTAGATGAGGGTCATTCTTTCTAAAGCATCTGACTATGTCACCCCTCCACCAATTAAATAAACTTCAGTGACCTCCTATCACCCTCAGGATCAAACAAAAGATCTTGCTTCAAATTCAAAAACCACCATAACCTGACCCCTGCCTATATTTCCAGTCTTCTTACACCTTATTCCCACTTTACTGTACTCTACAAAGCAGTGACACTGACTCCTTGTTCCTCTCACTTGAAACTACCTCTCTGGACTGCCTCATTTTCACTGTCTCCTTTTCCTGGAATTATTTCCTTTCTCATCTCTGCCTCCTGTCATCCTTCAACTTTAAGCTAGAATCCTACCTTCTCCAAGAACTCCTTCTCAATCCCTATCAATGCTAGGGTCTTCCTTTCAAGATTTCTCGAATTTCTCCTGTATCTGCCTTGTTTGTACATGGGTTTTTTTTTTTTTGCATTTTGTCTCCACCATTCAACTGTGGACTCCTTGACAGCAGGGGCTTTCAACCTTTTTTGTGTCCTCAGAGCTGAGCACAGGTGCCTAGCACCTAGCAGGTGTGGGATAAATACTTGTTGATTTGACTTACTATGGCACCAAATTCATAGAGCCATTGAAAACCTCAAATGAGATAATCTATGTAAAGCATTATAGAAACCTTCAAGTAAGAGATTCTTTGCCTAATCAACATTCTTCCAAAAATGCGGTGACTAAATTTGAGTAATACAGCAGATGTGATCCTAGCCCAATAAAGCAGGAAGGCCATCTCCCCTGGCTAAATACTCTTCCTCTCCTGATCAAAAGCCTAAGAGCAAATTAACTTTTTATTTTTCTTCCTTTTGGCTGCTGTAAAGCACAAGAGACTCATATTAAGCTTGCAGTCCCCTAAAACTCTGAGGTTTTTTTTTTCAAATAAAGACCTTTTTATTTTGTGTACTGTAATGCAGAACATTATTTTGCCGTTTAGATAGTAGGGCCCTTTAGGCTATGGAAAGCAAAAGTTGGTGCTTAATCTTGCCCAAGACCTCTTTCCTCCTAAATCTAAACAATAGTGAAATGTACTATTGTATAGCTCAGCATAGCCCGTATATCCAATGCAAATGGATAGGAAAGCTTGAAATACAATTGCTTTAGATAATTATGTTTTTACCAGAGACCAGGACACCTGGTCTGGTTTGTGTGATCTCTGATCCTTAATAATGGGGTGCTTGGGTGCTTGTGCTTGTACTTGTGCCCCAATATCTTACTAGTCTCAGAAACACTCTCTACAACCATTCCCCAGCCAAGGACACTGTGCTTAGCAGTTATTCATGCATGGGCCTCAGCATGACCTTATCTCTCTCCCTGGTACGGCTACACAGAGCTGGGCTGCTCAGGCCCCAGCCCTCAGATCATGTCTCTGGAAGCCTCCCAATTCCTCAGTAAGTTCCTGTGTTGTGAGAAAGCTTTCCCTTGTTGCAGAGCATTCTCTCATCAAGACAGAGGGAGATGGGTGTCCTTGAAAAGCCCAAGAACTCTTCCTCTTGCCAGATTCAAAGATCCATGCCCCTCCCTGTCCTATATACTCCCTGTACTTTCCCATCCATAGCCAAAGACACCTGCATCTTTGGATTACCTCATCAGTGTTCCTCACATTTCTTTCCCATGCTCTTTTCTATATAAACCCTAGCTCGACCCTGATCAGGGCTGCTTGATTTGGATGTAAATACCCCTGGCAGCCCCACTAATAAAACCACATCTTAAATTACCTGGATCTCACTTCTGATTTCTTGTACAACAGTACTAAGACACAAAGGCACACACATATGTCTCAAGTCTTAGGGTAGTCATAAACAGTAATAGCTTAATACACACACACACACACACACACACACACACACACAGGATTACTTGAAAATATTTCATTTTACATAAATTATGTTGATTTCTGTTCTTAGCAAGATTTCTAGTCAAGAATGACCTCCATCTAAATGTCTTAAAAGTAGCTAAAATATGAATCCAAAGAGCTTCAGCACTTTTTATATTTCTCATTTTACTTCCTTATCCTTTTCAGACAAAAACTTGCACATACATACACCCACATCCCCATGCTACTTGAAGGGAATTATATATTCATACTGTAATGATACTCACAATTTACAAAATCTAAAGCTAGTGTGAGAAGAATGTCTTAGAGTAAGCTGAGTGAGGAAGTAAGATCTTTTTACCTCCAATTCCTTCAAACATCTTTACTTGTGTCCATCTTTTTCAGCCAGAGAAAGTAGTGTTTAGTCTGTGATTTGTCCTTCTAAGTGGTATCTGTAAAAATTGGGCTAAACTAGCTGCTACATTTCTGACTTATCTCCTTCCACTCCATTTTATATATATAATACCTGAACTGCTAAAACTAAGTCCATCCCTTTTATAGTTAGTCAGTCAACAAAAATTTATTAAGCACCTGCTCTTTATGGTCCACTGTGCTAAATGTTGGGATACAAATATGAAAAAAGACAGGCTCTGCCCTCAAGGAATTTTAATCTAATGGTGATGGCTGAAAAGGGATGATGGGGATGCAGGGAAAGTACCCAATCCAGATGCATAGTTAAAAATAAGAGAAGTCCCAAAGTAATGCAGCCAGAGAAATGAGAAAGATGTTATAACCTGGGTTCCTCGAAATGGAGGTTTTGGAGTTTCTGGTTCCACCCTCCAATCAGAAGGACACAGGGAGTGACACAGGGGTGATGAGATGGAGTCCCAAAGTTGATAAAAAAAATTAGGAGATGAAGTTTTCCCAATAACAAGCTTCCTAGAGCATAGGTTGCCAGATAAGGTACTCCATTACTTCACTTCTCCATGATGACATCCTCCCATCCTCCCTTCCTCTATAATGTGAATTAAGGATGAAAGAGATTTTATTACCTTCCCTAGCACAAACTATTCTTATTTTTTTTAATTTACAACACTTAGCTGCTTCTCCTGGTCCCAAAGTGGGGTAATTATTTCAGTTTTGGATCTCTACTGTGCTTCCATTTGTTTGTTAGTAGATAGACACATTCTATTATTAGCTCCTCCACCCTCAACAGAAATGGCTAGAAACCCTTAATAGCTGTTTAATACCTTCCACTACTGGGGAAAATCATTATTTATTCATTTTTGCAATCACTAGCAGGAGTTTCCACACTTCTTCAGCATTAGAGATAGTAGAGGAAACAAAAAGGATTTGATAAAGACAAATGGAATAAGTTATTCAGGTCTCCTTGAAATAAGTAAAATTGGTTACTGATATGAGTGTTTATGCATTCTTTGGTACATTTTATTTCTGTCTATATCTAGCAGGGTAGCTTTATTGTGTTATGAAGATGGAGCTCAAACTTGTTAAGCTTCTTTATATTTTGGGAGGAGTTTGGAATCAGGGAGAAAAGGCAAAGGAGATGATGGAGGAAGAATGGAGTTGGATTACCTCAGGGGGAAACTGCCCCTCTATGGGATAACCTGAACGTTTTGCATTACTCTGGAAGAAAGTAAGAGTTAGACAAAAAAGTAGCAAAATGGAATTTAGAGAGGGGACAGGATAAAAGAAAGGCAGAAGAATAAACAGAAGAAAAGAGGATGGAGGAAATGCCATTAGTAATCATAAGTGTGAATATGAATGGGAAAGGGAAACAGGGAAACAGGAGGGGAAGGGGATAAGAAAAAGGTGGAGATAATAAAAGAAAGGGCAGATTCCCTCCTATTTCCCTGTTAGGTAAGATACACTTCTATATGCAGTGGGAGAGAGTGAGTGAGAGAGAGAGAGAGAGAGAGAGTCCCTCTTTGAACTAATTCCAATGAGAATAAAGTTCAAGCATTGCCTGTAACCTCCTCTTTTCACCTCCACAGTAAAAGTTCTTCCTTGTGTGCCTCTTTTTTGTGACAGAATTTTCCCCATTCTTCTCCCTCCCCTCTTTTCCCAGTGTATTCCTCTTTATAACTTCTTAATTTTTTTTAATATCACCCCAACATAATCAATTCACACCAGTGGCCTCTATCCATGTAGACTCCTTCTAAGTCCATTAATATTGATAATGTTTTTAGGAGTTACATAGTATCATTTCCCATATAGGAACACAATTAATTTTACTAGTCCCTTGTGATTTTTCTTTCATATTTATTTACCTTCTTATGATTCTATGAGCCTTGTGTTTGAATGCCAAATTTTCTATTCAGCTCCAGGCCTTTTCTTTTCTTTTTTCTTTCCAGTTAGATGTGACTTTATTATTTTAGTACATAAACCAAAATCTATGCAACCAGAGCAGAGGATGTAGATGATTCATATTTCCAATTGGGTGGGAGCACTCTCTTGGTCTTGTAGTACCAAGCCAGCCGGTGAATTCGGCTTTCGCTTAGAATCAGATGGAATTTAGAATCTTGTCCTTTTGTTTCTCTCAGATGCTTTCAAACAACAACAGCTTTCATGATCAAGTGATAAAGATCTTCAGGAAGATCAGGGGCAAGTCAACAAAGGCTTTTGATAAAATATGGGATTTTAGCTGGCACTTAAAGGAAGCCAGAGAAGCCAGAAGGCAGAGGTGAATAAGGAGAATATTCCAGGCAAGAGAAAAGCAAAAAAAAAAAACAAAAAAAAAAACACGCCTAGAGTCTGGAGACAGCATCTTGTGGGAGAAACAGCAAAGAGGCCACTGTCATTGGATTTCACGGAAGGGTATAAGAACGCTAGAAAGGAAGGTGGGTAACAGATTGTGAAGGCATTTAATGCCAAACAGAGAAATTTACATTTGATCATGGAGGTGACAAGGAGCCATTAGTGTTTATAAATAGGAGGATGACATGGTCAGATCTGTGCTTTAGGAAGATTATTTTGACAGCTGAATGGATTGGACTGGAGTGAGACTTGAAACAGGGAGAGCAATCCATGGCTTTTGTAGTAACCCAAGCATGAGGGTTCAGATGGACTGCATCATGCAGCCATGTCAAAGGCAAAAAAGGCATATATGATAGATGTTACAACGAATAACATTTGGCATCAGATTGGACATGAGGGGGTGAGAGAGTGAGTACTTGAGGATGAAATTTAGCTGATTATGGTATCCTCAATGTAATAGGGAAGTTAGAAAATGGTGACGTTTGGGAAAAAATAATGAGATCAGTTTTGACATGTTAAATTTAAGATCTCAGTTTGAGATTTAGGCCAATAAGCAGTTGGAGTTCTGAGTGTGGCAATTAGGAGAGAGGTTAGGACTGGATAAGAACTAACAATGAGGTACATGGGGTAGCTAGGTGTGCAGTGGATAGAGCACCGGCCCTGGAGTCAGGAGGAACTGAGTTCAAATCTGGCCTCAGATATGTAACACTCACTAGCTGTGTGACTCTGGGCAAATCACTTAAACCAAATTGCCTCAGCAAAAAAAAAAAAAAAGGAATCCTGCACATAGAGATGATAATTGAATCCATGGGGGCTAAAAAGATCATCAAGTGAAATAGTATAGAAGGAGGACAGAAGATCCAGAACTGATTCCAGGGGGTACTCATCTTACGTGATCATTATTTCAATAAAAATCCTGCAGAGGAGATCAAAAAAGAGCAGTCAAACAAGTAGGAAAACCAGAAGAAAGAAATGTAGCAAACACCTGGAGAGAAGAGAGTGCCAAGGAGAAGAAGGTGATGTTCTCCCTCATTTCTACCTCCTGGCTTTCCTGATATACTTCAAGTCCCAGCTAAAACCCTAACTTCTACAGGAAGCCTTCCCAATCTCTCTTACACTTTCATTTTGTTGATAATTTCTTCTTTATTCTATAGACTGCTTGTTTTAACATGGTTATTTGCCTGTTCTCTCCCCATTAGATTGAGAGCTCTCTGAGAGCAGGAATCATCTTTTGCCTTTTTTTCCATGACCATCATTTAGCACAGCATTTGGTACAGAAGAAGTGCTTAATATTTATTAACTGACCAATAATAGTGGCAAAGAAAATAAAGAGGTTAAGAAAGAAGAATGTTTTTTAAAAGTCATTAAATGTGGCAAGTAAGAAATCACAGAAAACTTTGGGAGAATCAGTTCCCATTGAAGGATGGAGATCAAGCTATTATGGCATCTGACAATCAAAGCTACCATGTGGAATTTAAAAGAAAAGAAGGAAGAGATCAAGCAATTAAAAGCTTTGTATTTTATGTAGAAAATACACATTGCATTTTTCCCCCTGGACTAGACCTATGACATTTCCAGTAAGAAGTGTTCTATACTAAAGAGAAACAACTGAGAGGTCAGATGAATTTTCCATTCGATTAGCAAGAGTAAGAGGCAGGTCTTCCTGGATCAGACCAACTCTCTATATACAGCAGCCAAAACAATATTTATAGGGCATTAAATCGTGGTTTTACATATACTACTGTGACTGCCACTTCATAGCATAACTTGTGTCAAATGGGTTATGTTTACATAGTCTATTATAGGCTAATGATGTAATTGTTTTTAATTTATTTCAATTTTCTTTTCATCTTCTCTTCCTTGTCTATTAGAGCCTCCAAGAAAAATACAAATTGGTCTCAGGCCATCAAAGATCTCAAAAAGGATTTTGAAAATCAAGTAAGAGAGGTAGAGGAGTGATGCAAGAAAATCATGAAAAATGAAACAACAGTTTGGTAAAAGAGATACAAAAAATACTGAAGAAAATAGCATCTTAAAAACAGATAGATTTGGTAAAAGAGGTCCAAAAAGCCAATGAGAAGAATGTCTTAAAAAATTGAATTGGACAAATGTAAAAGGAGGTTCAAAGGGTCACTGAAGAAAATAATTCCTTAAAAATAAGAATTGAGCAAATGGAAGACAGTGACTTTATGAGACATCAAGAAACAATAAAACAAAACTGAAAAAAGATAGAAGACAATGTGAAATATCTCACTGTAAAAATAACTGACCTGGAAAATAGATCCAAGAGAGATAATTTAAAAATTATTAGACTACCTGAAAGCCATGATTTTTTTTTAAAAAGCCTAGATATCATCTTCCAGGAAATTATCAAGGAAAATTGCTCCAATTTTCTAGAACATGAGGGTAAAATGAGACTGAAAAAAATCTACCAATCAGCTCCTGAAAGAGATCCAAAAATGAAAACAGCCAGGAATTTTACAGCCAAATTCCATAGTTCCCAGGTCAAGAAAAAATATTTTAAGCAACCAGAAAATAGCAATTCAAGTATGGTGAAGTCACAGACAGGATAACACAAGATTCAGCAACTTCTACATTAAAGCATCAGAGGGCTTGTAATATGATATTCCAGAGGGGAAAGGACCTAGCATTACAAACAAGAACCATCTATCCAGCAAAATTAAGTATAACCCCTCTGGGGAATTAATGGATATTCATTAAGATAGAGGACTTTCAAGCATTCTTCATGAAAAGCCCAGAGCTAAACAGAAAATTTGACTTTCAAATATAGAATTCAAGAGAAGCATAAAAAGGTAAGCAGGAACAGGAAATCATAAGGCACTTGATACATTTAAACTGTTTATATTCCTACATGGTATACTTAATCATAAGATCTTTCCAATTATGAGGGTAGTTAGAATGAGCATATATAGAAAGAGGGCAGAGGTGTGAGTTGAATATGAAGGGATGATATTTTAAAAAATAAAATTAAGGGGTGAGAGAGAAATGTACTGGAAGAAAGAGAAAGGGAGAGGTAGAATGCTGTAATTATCTCAAGTAAATGAGGTGAGAAAAAGCTTTTATAGTGGAGGGGAAAAGGGGAAAATTGAGGGTAAGTGAGTGAACCTCAATCTCATCAAATTGGTTCAAAGTCAGAATAACAAACACACTGAATTGGGTATAGAAATCTATCTTACCCTACAGGAAAATAGGAGGGGAAGGAGATTAAGAACTGGGGAGGGGAGGGTGATAGAAGGGAAGGCAGATTGGGAGATGGAGTAGTCAGAACGAAAACACTTTGAGGAGGAACAGGGTGAAGGGAGGGGAAACAGGATGAAAGGAAATACAGTTAGCAATAGCAACTGTGAACACATTTTGAAGCAAGTTTCTTTGATAAAGGCCTCATTTCCTAAACACATACAGAATTGAGTCAAATTTATAAAAATAAGAGCCATTCCCCAAATGATAAGTGATCAAAAGATAGGAAGTTTTCAGCTGAAGTAATCAAAACTATCTATAGCCATATGAAAAAATACTCTAACTCACTACTGATTAGAGAAATGCAAATTAAAACAATTATGAGGTACTACCTCACACCTATTAGATTGGCTGATAGGACAGAAGAGATAAATGACAAATGTTGGAGGAGATGTGGGAAAAATGAGATATTAACACACTGTTGGTGGAGTTGTGAAATAATTCAACCATTCTATAAAGCAATTTGGAACTATGCTCAAGGGGCTAGAAAACCATGCATACCCTTTCACCTAGCAATGCCAGTATTAGATCTGTACCACAAAAGAGATTTTTAAAGAACAGGAAAAGGATTTGTATGTACAAAAATATTTATAACACCTTATGTCTAGTGGCAAAGAATTAGAAAATGAGGAGATGCCCACTAGTTGGAGAATCGCTGAACATGTTGTGGCAGGTGATTATGGGGGGATATTATTGCATATAAGAAATGACGAGCAGGATACTCTCAGGAAAACCTGAAAAGACTTGCATGAGCTGAGGAAAAATGAAATGTACTATGAACAAAGTAAGAGCAATGTTGTAAGATAATCAGCTGTGATTGACTTAGTTATTCCCAGCAATATAACTATCCAAGACAACACTGAAGGATTTATGATGAAAAGAGCTATCCATCCCCAGAGAAAAAAATCTGATTGTGTCTGCATACAGATTGAAGCATACTTTTTTTTAACTTTGTTTTCTTGAGTTTTTTTGTCTGTTTTCTTTCACAACATGGGTATTATGGATATGTTTTGCATGGCTACACATGTATAATGTATATCAAACTGGTTGCTTTCTCAATGGGTAGGAGGGAGAAAATTTGGAACTCAAAATTTAAAAAATAAACGTTTAAAAATTGTTTTTTAAACATTGTTTTTACATGTAACTGGGGCAACATTTCTTAAAAAATAGATACATAAAAATTGTTGCTTTATTTCAGGGAAAACATTCCTTTCTCAATTTTCAGGATTCCATTTAATCATTTTCAAACTTTCTCAACTTCCTTTTCTTTCATCTTACACTACTTGTAATTGCATTCAATTTATAATTCATATAGTTTATCCATTTTTCTCAGAACCTTAAATTCTTATGTTACGAAAGTAAAACAGACCAGAATAAGTAAAATGTTTGTATTAATTCATATTAAAATACAATTTAAAATGTTAAAAAAAAAACTTTTTAAGATGCAGTTTTGTATTTAGATATCCCATTCAAAAATTTGAAACACTGTAAGCTAACTGAAAGTCCCCTCATGTCTTAATATGCCACTGACCCATGGCTGTAGTATATATCTTTGGCCCAAAAACAATGCCCATATTTACAGCACGTCTGAAAAATATAGAGCCAACTCAAAAGATCATCATCACTGAGATGGAGATCAACTCCCAATTCTGGATTTTAAACTAGTTTCTATAGGAATCAGATTATTCCAGAACCCCACTGGAATGAGTTCTGATTTTTAGAGAATATCAATTTGTAAACAACTCTCTCTACCAAACTGATTGCTGGAGCAGAAAAAAATACATTATTAGAGGTGATGAGAGGTCCTGCAGAATTCTTCTAATTCCTACCTGTATACAGGAACATGGTTAGTAAACTAACAAATAACTATAGGGCATGTAAGTGCTTCCTGTTGGCCTGTAGAAAAGATTTCATTTCTTTTGTTTTCTACTTTAAGAAGCAGCAGGTAAGAAGATAACAAGAGAGAAAAATTATCGTTAAAAAGGTTTGAAATCAATTCTGCTAAATAACAGCATTTTCTGAATAATTTTTTTAGTTTTGAAGTCATAAAAGGAAATAATTAGTGTTGAATACCTTATGCATATGATAATGGGAACTGATTTTATTTATGTGGCTCATATTATATGATATAATTAAAGGATCCTGACAGGAAATAAAATTATCAGGTTGTAAAACATGTTTCAGCTTGGTTGACATTATTAACTTAATCTGAAAGAAAAGCATGAGATTGGTGACTACTAGGCAGTGCTTAACACAGCTCATGACAGAGGAAATACTCCATTTGAGAATTTTCAGACTACCAAGTTTAAATATTGTTAGATTATTTTAAATTTGAAGATCTCAAAAGGTCATTTAGTCCATTCAAATGTCCCTATGCAACAGATTTTTGTTAATGATATTTGCTGCTAGAGCCAGGTAAGTTGTTGGGGGTAGAGAGGAGGGAATTACCTACTGGAGAGAGCTTGTTCTGGGTGCTGGGGAGGAAAAAAAAGGGTTCAAGGGCAGGGATGAGGGTAGAGTGAGGTGTGCAACCACATACTGCTAATGGACTAACTGTTCTAGAAAGGGGAAGAAGGGGAAGGGAAGTGGGTGGAGGAGAGCAGGCACACAGAAGCCATCATATAGAAAAGGACAAAGCTGTCTATATTCTCTAAATTTCCTTACTCAATTGGAAGCAAATGGACCCTGATTCAAGAATACCACCAAGAGAGGAGCTAGGTGGGGGAAGTGTGTCCTAGATAGTGCTACTTTTGCATCCTAAGAGCAAAGCCCAAGAGGTTGACCCTATGGCTGGGATAGAAAATACCGACCTTTTAATTTAATAAATTCTGAGGATATGCCATATTATTTCAGCAAATTTTTATCTCAATCCTAAATAAAAACTGTAAATAAGAACAAAGTGCCACTTGACTTACCTCAGTTGTAATTTTTATTTCTCACTCACTTTGGATGTCTACCTGTCTCAATAGTCAGGGTAGTCACATAAGAGTATAGATTTTAGAAACAAAACTCTATGTAGAGTGTTGGAATTCAACCCTCTCTCTAGTGGATGAAAAAAAAAGTAGGGCCCAGAAAGTTTAAATAATTTTGTGTGATTTCATTTAAGTAGTAAACAGCAAAGGCAGGATTTAAATAAAGGTTATCACAGTCTAAATTTACTAAACTACAACTAATTTCCACAAGTCCATACCATTAAGTCTGCTTCTGACATTGCCATCCTAGACACTTTGCTGGAACCAGTTATGATTCTTAGAGTGATAATACAATCAGGATGTCAACTCTGGACCAGCAATTCGCTGAGGTTCCTTCCAGCTCCAAAATCAATCCTATCAGCCAAAGAATCTACCTGGTTTATAGTTTGTTTTGCGTCAAGGAATTCTGAAGTGATTAACATTGCAGGTAGCTATTGTATATGAAGACCTGAGAAAAGTACACCACAGCCAGCAGGAATTTATACCTTCACAGGGCTAGAGCGTGAACATTTTCTTTTAAGAATCTAGAATAAGTATAACTTGAATCTAAAGAATTTTGTGTATTTTCCTTTTCTGCAAATCATGTGGGGGTGGGAAATGAACTAAAAATGCTATACGCAAAGAGTCTCTGTGGATAACAGCATGCAAAGCCAGGAAAGATAAAAACAGAAATGGATTGAATGAGGAGGAGCTCTCTTGCAGATGGGTTTCAAGAATGATATATGGTACTTCACTGCAGATGAGTTCTATCAGCATATTATAATTTCCTTTCTTGAAATGCTACATTGTTAATGTCTCCAACTCCATGTCCCCAAACTATGAGATCAGATGTTAGATAAATTGTAAAAACATGGATACATGAAATATTTCTAGAATTTCAGAACTGCCTCTTCATTTTCCTCCAAGTGTAAAAAAGGGTATATTCTCCCTAGAAAATAGCACAATAAATGTGCATATCAGCTTCTAAATTCAGACTTTAGAACTCATGAAGCAAATTTTTAATAGAATCAAGGAAATGGTATATGATGAAAAAGATTCAGGAAGTGTGAACTAAATATAACCATATCATTTGTTTTTCAGTTTTGTCTGATTCTTCATGACCCTTTTTGGTTTTTTTTGGGGGGAGGGGTCTTTTTTAACAAAAGATCTGGAGTGGTTTGCCATTTCCTTTTTTAGTTCGTTTTACAGATGAGGAACTGAGGAAAAGAGATTTAAGTGACTTGCCCAGGGTCATACAGTTTAGTAAGTGTCTGAGGCCAGATTTTAATTCAAGAAGATGAGTGTTCCTTACTCCAGGCCCAAAACTCTATGTACTGTGCCATCTAGCTGCCCAAATATATACATATTTAAATATAAACCATAAGTTAAATCTATGCATATACACATATATATGTTTGTGTGTTTACATATTTATCCAAAGGCATAAAGTTACAAACAGACTCAGTTATGGTTATCCCTAAAATGGCAACTTATAATTATATTTTTTTTCCCTTTGGAACAAATGTGGAATACTAGATTGGGGCAGAGAGGGATTCTATTCGACCAGTGTAAACAGAGTAATGGCTCTAATTTCAGAGGATACAGGTTTAAATTCCACCTCTGCTACTATCTGTTTGGCCTTGGGCAAGTCACTTAAAGTCTTTAATCCTCAGTTTCCTTGTCTGTAAAATGGGGGGGGAGGCACAAGGGTAGACCAGCTGGACCTGGCATTCCCCTCCAGCTCTAACTTAACTATCTTAGGGACTCTAAGATATGGTGTAAGGCAAAAAACATGAGAAAACTAGCTTAATGCAATACTCTTTTCTGCTGCTGCAGGCGTCTGGAGGACCAGATCCTCCAAGAATTAACCAGGGTTCAATAACAAAAGCCCTAACAGAGTTGACCAAAACCTCTGAAGAACTTTTGCTCAAGGAATAGCCGAATGACAAAGTTCCTTAACACAAAGCAACTCACAGACCCAACTAGAGGTTCCTAAGACCAACATGAAAGGGATCTCTGACATTAACTAGCTCAAATCCCTCACTTTAGAGAAAAGAAAACTGAATCCCAGGAAGGGTGAAGTCCTTTGCCAAGTGTCACAAAGGTAACAAGCAGCCAAGCAGAACTCAAGACCAGTTCCTCTGAATCTCAATCCAAGCTCACAAGGACAAGAGTTGCCACCTGGCTACATTTACATAAACCACAACGCAATAAATCCAAAAATGGATGGTTCATAACCTTGTACGATTTTATTTGTTAATTCTTTTATTTGTTTAAAAATGAACAAAACAAAGTGTAATGATAGATGTTACACACTGCATGTTTTCAGATGTTTTCAGCATATTGACCATATGTACTGAATTTTTTTCTCTTCTCTTTTTTATCTTTTAAAAATACTATTTGTTATATGAGATGGCACTCTAGGAGGAGGGAGAAGTATGCTGGGGATAACTATGATGTTGTAAAATAAAAAACCCAGAAGGCATCAATAAAAACTTACCTAAAAAAAACAAAGTATACTGATTTTAATTTTGGCTACTGGACAAATGATTTGCATTACTTACCAGCTGAATTAAACTGTAGTCGTGGCTTCCAGTAATACATTTAAAAGAGGCCAAGGTAAGGCAAATATATTATATAAATATATTTATACACATAAATATAAATAAATTTATACAAGCATACATAAAATATATATATTTATATCTAGATACATAAACATACATATATTTATATATACACATGTACGTGTGTATGCATGTATATATATTGTGTGTATTGTGTTGGGTGTCTGAAAGCCTTATGGTAAAAGTTACATCACATACTAGTCTTCTCCTTCTGTATAATATTTCAGCCAAAATTATTAAGAATGATTCGTGGTACATGTCTAGAACTTTTTTTGCCTTATACATATCTTTCTCTTATGGCTGCTTTGCCACAAACACATCCCTCCTCAACAATTGCCTTCGAGAATCCTTCCCATTTTGGAAGGACCAGTTCAAATGCCACCTTCTCCATTAAGCCTTCAGTGTTCCACTCAATGGATTAAAGTTGACTTTTCCCTCCCTCATATAGCATTCTATACCTCTAAAATATTCCATATACCATTCTGCTATTGTTTACAACCAGCCCATCACTATCTCCGTTTTACTGAGATAGGGCTTGCCACTGGCTTGCTGGCACTCCTCCCTTCTTGTACTGGTCCCCTTTAGCCACAGCAAGAGGGAACTTTCTCGTTAGTCCCTCTAGCATCATGAGCTAAAAGACTGCTGTATCTAGAACTTCTGCTGACTCTACTATTTCAGGATTTTTCATGGGGCAATACTCTGGGTTTTTCAAGATCAATAAGGGAGGATGAGAGCAACTTACTGCTCATTCCGCCATCTTGGCTACTGGAAATTGAAATGGGTGACTTTCAAACCTTAAGTCTGTGGGCTAATAGCTTCAGGGGCAGTGCTGACACCTGCTGCAGCTGCTGCCACCACTACTGCAGCCACCATTGCTTCTGATTCAGTCACTCTTAAGGGCTGTTCCTGGTTTTCTGGTACTGTGGCTGTATTGGTACACCCTGCAGCCCTGCGCTGGACTGTCAGTTCTAGTTCTCTCACCCAGTTCCAGAAGACCCCTACCGCTGATCTTCTAAATTGTCTCTGACATCTGTGGGCTGAGAAGACTGGAATCCACACTGCTGCTGGTGATTCAGTTTTCTGACGTCTGCTCTCACTTTGCTTAGGCTGGGTCTATGCTGCTCCCCGTGTGCCAGACATTCCTCTCTCAGGCTGGTGCAACAGACCTTTCAGCCTTTGATTCTTAAACGAAGGAGAAGGTGAGGACTTCTATGGAGGTGTTTTAAAGTATAGAACTGAGAAGAGGAAGTATCAGGGAAAGGTGGAAGCATGAGATGACTATATGTTATACTGATGTTGAAGAGTAGGTTTAGGAGTGAGGCACACAGATAGAAGGATAGGAGGTTTAGAAGTCAAAATTAGAACAATTGTGGGATATTATGTCACCAAAGCTATGACTGTCCTCATGTGTGGCTAGAGTAGGATTTAAGAAAGATAATTTGAAGGGGGCACAAAATGTCAACTAAAGTCCCTAAATGTTGTTCATTTTCAGAAGACTAGTGATTTCAGAAGGTCATGTCTTGACTTATGTGTGAATTGGATTTAAGTGAGATACAGTTGCACAAAATCATCAGCCCAACTTCTCTTCCAAAGCCAAAGTCCAGCGGAAACACAAAAGTCAGGATTCAATGTCCGCCCAGGATACAGTGGATGACCTTCGTGTCTTTCATGTCTGACTAAACTCTAAAGCATTCCACAGTGGTTACTTCAGCTACCTTCATGGCCATCTGAAAAAATTGTTCTCATCCACCCATGCTGCCAGGGGAAGTCTTTCACATGATTGGGGTAAACATCTCCCTATAACTTGCCTATAGATTTGAGTCCTATTGGGTTACCTTTAACCTGGTTTAGCCTATCTGCTGAGATGGTTTACCATGGTATGGCCACTGCACATGCTTTGGCTTCTTGGAACCACAGGTGAGAGTTGTTTGAATCAAGTGGACACCCACCACGGTAGATGAGCAGCCCCGGAAAGTGCTTGGAAAGCCCTCATATCAGAGGTGCTAGACCTCCTGAACATCCCATACACATCATGGACTTATACTGGTTACGTGACCCTATAGGTAAGTCACTTTACCTCTTTATGTGTTGGGTATGCTACAGCTTCTTGGAGCCACAGGTGAGTTGACTGCCAGGTGGACACCAAAGGTGGATGAGTAGCCCCGCAAAGTACTTGGCAAGTCTTAACACCTTAAGTGCTAGTCTTCCCTGAATATCTAGTATATAACCCATGAATGTAAGGACAGGGGTTAACTTAAAAAAGAAGACTTAGAGACAGCAGTGAATTGGAGAAAGAAGAATGACTTAGTCTGCTAGCCCAAAACAGTCAAATCCTGTGAGAATCAGTGTATCCCAGTGCAGGGAAAGCATATTAAAATGTATTTGGGGAATATTTTACAAAATAAATGAAAATACAACTTAACACAGACAATGTTAATGTGTGATCTTTTAGGTAAATATGCCATCCCTAAGCAGAGCCCTCCCCCTCCTGTCCATTTGAGTTCAATATCATTGTTTTAGACCCTTTACACAGCCATCTTCTATTATCAATGGTCTATAAAGTGGGGGCCAGACCTGACCCCAAGGAGTGTGTAAATGACAAATAAAAAAGGGAGAAGTTGGCTGCATCCTGTCCTCCTCAAAATAGCCACACACAGGAGTTGTCTCCAAAATAATCACATCTACCCTTATCCCCCAATATTTCCCCATTCTTCTTCCTCCCTCCCTTGTCAAAGCTCCCAACCTCATTTATTCTTTTCACTGGGCTTTGTACCCCCCCACCACCCTTGGCAAGTAAAATCAAACTGCTCCCCAGGCATCCACAGGAGAAACTCTGCAGTTGTGCTTAAGAAAATTTGAGATCTTTCTGATTCCAAGGCCAATCATCTAAAAACCATATCAATCTACCTCTCTAATTTTCACTTATGGAATACTTGTGATTTACCTTAAATTAAACTATTTGGTTACCTAATCATATAGACTTTCCTCAAGAAATGTTTATGTCCTCTTTTGTAAACTGAATAATGTGAATCTTATCTGAAAATGCTTTTTAAGAAATTATCCACAAATATTTTAATACAATGTGTTTGTATATAAACTTAGGGCTAAGGTTAGGACCTGTGATTCATTGGTATAAGTAAGCCACTAGGTGGTACAAGGGATAGGGTGCTAGGTCTGAAGTCAGAGAAACTTGTATTGAAATTCAGCCTCATAAAATGTGATAATATTTCTAAGGTGCCTTGCATACTTTAAAGTTTTACATACGCATACATACATATACATACATATTATATAGATAGATATAGATAGATATAGATATAGATATAGATATAGATATAGATATAGATATAGATATAGATATAGATATAGATATAGATATATAGATATAATTATTGTTGTTACTGGTGGAATGAATAGCTACTATGTGACAGGCATATATATTATCTCATTTGATACTCCCAATAACCCTAGGAGGTAGATGTCATCATTATCTCCATTTTACAATTGAGGCAACTGAAGCAGAAAAGTGAAGGGACTTGTTCAAATTCACACAACCAAGTGTACGAAGACACATTTGAACTTAAGGCTTCCTGATTTTAAGTACAGCATGATGTCCTCTGTACCACCTAGGGGTCATAAGGAATTCTAGGGTGAAAAATTTCCTCTACAATACAGGTCATCTCCTTCTCTGCAACTTAAAGTCTTGCAGAGTTGTCAAAAGTACAGAAAATTTCAATTAGTTGGTCAGGGTCACACAGCTCAGATGTGACAGAGGCAGCTCTCTATCCACTATGTAATATTTGACTCTCACATAAAATATACAAATCAACAGTGATTTTTTTTAAAAAGCATCTGCATTCTAGATCTCATTGAGACCCTTATGCAGAACAGATAATCACAAATGAAATATGTTGACATTGACATTCTAAAATTACTATGCACAGAAAAAAGTTACATGAAATAATTTCCATAATTATATTATAAATCAATTTTAAAATGTCTCCAACAAATTAAATCTTTTCATTTGATATACTCTGTGGGCAGAAATCTACTTTTAACAAGAGCTTTATCATGCTGTTTCTTTTGTCTCCCATAATGCCATGCTTCACTTACCTCTCTCTCACCTTGCCTTTGCTTTTCAATAGTTTGCCCCACATGATGCACAGCTAATTCTTTCCACTGCTGATCTTTAGAAGTCCTCTCTTTGGTTTTCTGCATTTTACTGTTCCACCTATTCTTCTTCTTCTGGTTCTTCCTTGCCCCCTCCCAATTCCTCCTTAATCACCTTTGTACTTCTGTTCCATTGTCTCCTCTCTAACCTCTTTTTCAGTTGATTCTTTTATTCCCTTCAATCTCTTTATTCACCATTCAATTCAGACCATTTAAACATGCTTCATTTTCCTTTCCCATTTTCCCCTCACTATTCTTCTGCTCTCATATTTAGCCATCTTTCTTTCTTTTTCCTCAATGTCTTGTTCTACAACCACTGATTTTATCACCTAAATGAATATTTGCTACTGTTTCACTTCACTACCCTGACACCTCTTTTATTAAAGTATTCTCTTAATGGAATATAAGAAAATCGCAGAAAGCATAACAAAGTGAGAAACTAAGACAGGTTTTATAGGAGTAAACCAATAAACCAAGCAATGGGAAATAAAGGGATGCCAAAACTCAAATAAGCCAGATGGCACAGTGTGAAGAGCACCACAGTGGGAATCATCCCACCTTTCTTACCTCCTAGTTAGCTACACAGGTAAGTTATTAGCAGTAAACAAGTCAATGAAACTTCACTAAACACTTACTAAAAGTACCAAGTCCTCTGCTAAATAGAAGGTTCTCAACCTCTCTGGGCCTTATTTTCCTTAAATGTAAAAATGAGAGTGTCAGATAAAATGGCTTGTTGCATTCCTTCCAACTCTGAATCCTATGATCCAAATTCTGTGCACCCTATTTTTCACTCTCTCTCACTAGTGGCACCCTATCCTAGGAGACACTAAAGGAGTTCATGTAACTCCCTATGTGACCAACTTATTCCTGAAGATGAACTAGGTGTGAATTCCTATAGACAGATAATTCCCATGATGTAGGTAATTTCTTAAAAATCATATTCATATTTATATGACAAAAGGGCTATAAAACTGTCCATACTCTTTGATCCAGCAATATTGCCAGGCCTATATCCCAAAGAGATTTTTTTAAACAGAGAAAGGACCTACTTGCACAAAAATATTTATAGCAGCTCTTTTCGTGATGGCTAAGAATTGGAAATCAAAAGGATGCCCATCCATCGGAGAATGGCTAAACAAGTTGTGGTATGATTGTAATGGAATATTATTGTGCTATAAGAAATGACAAGCAAGATGATTTTAGAAAAACCTGGACTTACATGAACTGATGCAAAGTAAAGTAAGCAGAACCAAGAGAACATTGTGCACAGTAACAGCAATACTATACAACTGTGAATGATTTGGCTATTCTCAACAGCACAATGATCCATGACAACTCCAAAAGACTCATGATGAAAAATGCTATCTACCTCCAAAGAACTAATGTTCTCTAAATACAGACTGAAGCACATTATTTTTCATTTTCTCTCTTTCTTGCCCTTCTTTCTTTCTTTACTTCTTTCTTTCTTCCATTGCTTCTTTCTTTCAAGTCTTTTCACACAAAACAACTACTATGGAAATGTTTTACACGATTGCACATGTATAACCTATATCAAATTGCTTACCATCACAAGGAGGAGGGTAGGGAGGCAGGGAGGAATAAAATTTGGAACTAAAACTTTTTTTTAAATGATAATTTTTTTTACATGTAATTGGATAAAATATTATTAAAATTGTATAGAGAAAGCATATTCAGTTTATGGAGTAAGATATTATTATACATTAGGAATTAGCTAAGATACATACATAACTGAAGTATATGTAAATTTGATAAAGAATTTCTACCCAGGGCTCTCCAAGCTTGTCCAGGAAACCACAGTTAATGATAAACCATGGCTCCTTTCCCTTCTTTTTGCCTTGAAAATCAACACAGCTGTATCTCTGATTCTGCTGCTTCCCACCCCAATCAGCCAGCAGGAATTCCATCCTTTATGAATTTTGAAACTATCAGTCTGGATGTATCCACAAACACCTTACATAATTACACATCTGAGGTCCTCATTGGCTTAAACTAAGCATTCCAGATTTCTCTCTCTCTCTCTCTCTCTGTCCCTCTCTCTCTCTCTCTATCTCTCTCTGTCTCTCTATTTCTTTCTCTCTGTCTATGTCTTTGTCTCTCTCTGCATCCACAGAAGACTTACATAATTACATATCTGAGGTCCTCATTGGCTGAAACTAAGCATTCCAGATTTCTTTCTCTCTCTCTCTCTCTCTCTCTCTCTCTCTCTCTCTCTCACACACACACACACACACACACACACACACACACACACACACACAGACTTGTGCCTTGATTGGTATAGGGGACTCCCTCTAAGAAAGCCCTGTTCTGCAAATATAGTCTTAGACAGAGCTTTGTCTGGGGATCTGGGAAAGCTAAATTATGGTCACTATATGTCAGAAGCAGGATTTGAACCCAGGTTATCCTGACTGGAGTCAATTCTCTATCACTATCTCTATCACTATATCACCAAACTATCTCTATGAGAATCAGTCTAAATATGCTATTCAAGCATTTTCATTGATGATTTCTATCAGATTCTTGAAGCATGCAAAATCATTTGCCTTATATATTAGCAGAACTCTTAAGAATTCAATTTAGAATGGGGAGTGGAGTAAATATAAGAAAACTATATATCATTTGCATGTTACATGGCTTTCATTTGAGCATTTCCCATTTCCAACTCTACACAACTATTTTTTGGTGAATATTAACTTCATTGTAGTTTTTCTTTCTTTTTTTTTTTCCTTCAAAAACATTTCTGGAACTAGTTTTCTCCCCGAATGAACCAAAACAGATCACCAAAAACATCCAATAGATTAACCACATCTGACAGGAGGCAACATTTTACCTGTGGATTCCCCACTAATCAACTAAGAGGGCAGAGATATATTTTGTTATTCATATTCCAAGATCATTGCTGGCTATTTAGTCACTAAGGCTGGCTTCTTTTTCATGATTTTTTTTATTTAATTGCTGTAATATTTGTGTGGATTTCTCTTTTGCCTCTGATATTTTCATTCTAAAATAATTCATATAATTGTTCTCCTATTTCTCAGAATTCCTCATAATTCCCTTCCAGGAGTGGGGAACCTGCAGCCTCAAGGCCACATGTGGCCTTCTAGGTCCTTGGGTGTGGCCTTTTGACTGAGTCCATGTTTTACAAAAGAAATCCTTTTATTAAGGGAATTTGTCCTTTCAAGTTTGGATTCAATCAAAGGACCACACTTGAGTACCTAGAAGGCTACATGTGGCCTAGAGGCCATAGGTTCACCACCCCTGAATTATACTACCTTTCTGAATCATCTTGAGCACAAATAATGCTTCTAGATGCAACTAGGTTGTGCAGTGGATAGACTGCCAGGCCTGGAGTCAGGAAGACTTGGGTGCAAATCGAGCCTCAGATATTTCTGAGCTGTGACATGCTGGGTAAGTCAATTAGGATTGCCTCAGCTTCTTCATCTGTAAAATGATGATAATAATAGCACCTACCTCATAGTGGTTGTGAGGATAAAATGAGATAATATTTGGAAAGTGTTTAGCATAGTGCCTAGCACATAATAAGGACTTCATAAATTGCTTACATCCTGCCTTACTTGCTTCTATATCTCTTAGACCATTTCATCCTATGACCAGGAAACCAGAATGTCCAGCTAAAACTTCCATGAACCATTAAATAGGACTTAGAGAAATCACAAGGGAGGAAGATAACGCAATAGGAAGGCATAGGGAAAGCTGGCATTCTTCTTAACTTATAAAATGTAAAAAACAGTATCAGAATGCTTATAAGTCCATACTTTAAGATTCCTGACAATCATCCTTATAATAACAAACTGAAATCCCTCAGTACTTTAGCAGAGGATCTCCATGTTTTTCTAGAGGGAAAAAGTTAGCCTTCTAGTAATGAGCCTTTCCAAATTTAGCTAGTTTGTTCCTCAGACAAAAATACAGACACTGCATGTCTAATTCCACATCCAAACAATTTGAAGCTTGGTAGGACCTTGTGGATTGGGTTCCATTGGCAGAGCCTCCAAAACTCACGCTTATATTCATGGTACAATGTAACCTCTGGCCCAATACATAAGTCCTGAAAAGGATTTATTAGTTCATTCATATAGTAATTTCCTTCATCAAGGCACCTAATTCTTGGCTATATTCTCCCATGGATCATCCACAGGGGATCTATCTAAAATGCTAACTAGATTCTTTCCCCTAGGTCAGGGATTCTTAATCATTTTGTATTGTATACCCCTATGGCCATCTAATAAAGGCTATGGATACTTTAGAGGAATTTTTTTAAAAAAGCATGGTGGAAGACCATGTTAAAGTTCAGTTAGAGGTTAGAGAAAACAGATTGTTTGGGTTTTTGTTTGTTTGTTTGTTTGTTTTCCCATCCAAGTTCACAAACTCCCAGAAATCTGTCCATAACTACCTTGAAATTCCATGGCCCCAGGAGAAAAGACCCTTACTTTGAATCTTTCACATTTTCTGTGCACCACTGAAACACCCAGATTAACTCTTTTTTACGTTTCACATTTGTCATATGACCAGTCTACTTCCATTTCTAATCACAAGTTTCCTCAATGATATCCTTCATGCTGCTTCTTGAGCACACATTATCATTGGAAATTATAACAGCTAGAATGTATGAAGTTACAAAGTACTCTATAAATATTATCTCATTTGATCTTTACAACAATCTTTGTAAAGTGCTACAATTATTATTCCTACTTTACAGATAAGAAAAGTGAGATTGAGAAAAATTATGCAACTTGCCCAGGATCATAGAGCAAGTAAATGTCTGAGAGGATTCCTTCCAAGTCCAGCACTCTATCCACTATACCACATGGCTGCCTCAATTATGTTGCAACCTACTTAAACTATACATCTGTCTCTCCTTTACATCTAAAGACTTATCTCTTCAGAGGTTTGTGGTGTTCTACTTTTTGCACATGAAAGAACATTTGAGTGAAAAAAATAGACCTTTGGGCCATGGATTTCAGAATGGTCAAAAGTACTCCACAATTTCCCAAATGCAATCTGGATCATTCTTTTCCTTTTTTGCAATCCTGGACCTAACTTATTGTTTTTCTATATTCTCTGTTCCAGATTTATGTCATACTGTACTAACTCAATGAACTGACCTTGCACAAGCATGAATAAATCTGGAGCATATGAGTTTTTAAGGTAATATTTTTGTGCAATCATGGATATCACTGGGGAGCCCCTGGAAGAACTCGTCCTCTGAGAATCCCATTCTCACTCAAACCTGATGAAAGATACCATCCACAAAAAGGGATAATGACATTGGCAAGCATATGCCTCCCCATCTATTCCTCATTTGACATTATTCAGATACATATAAAATAAAAAAAGATCTTGCCTAATACGAAAAAATAAGGTCTGCCATATAAATTATCCTAAACTTTTGGCTTTTCAACAGACTTCAAAAAGCATTTAAAAGTGAGATTTACTGATTTTTAGGCCTCTCTCTTTTTAATCTGATCACATAGTGACCTGCGTAGTCTTCTCTTTATGTGTTATCACTGAACAACCTTGACTAGATAGATACACATAGGGTTATAATAAGATCCTTCTAGAATAAGAATTATCCAGCAAAATGCAACTAAAATTCTGATATCAGGTTCTGGTAGGATGTGAAAAATAAACCAAAGTTTTCATAACTATACATGAAGGTTAATCTCAGTCCTCGGTAAGATTAAATGGAAACTGAAATATTACTTCATAAAATAAATTTAATGTTTTTAATTTAAAGATGAGGGATCTGAAAGTCTAATAAAGGGGAGCTAAAGTAATAGATTTTTTTAAAAACTCTAACTCAGAAAGTGCCATAGATATCAGCTAGTCCAAATATCTTATTTTACAAGTGAGAAAACTGAGGCATACAATCATATATACATGATAAAAGTGAAGTATAGAATGACAGGGCTAGAAGAGGCCTCAAAGATCACCTAGCCTAAGATCAAGTGAACAAATATTTATTTAGCATCTATTGTGTGTCAGGTACTGTGTTCAGCAGAGGGATTACAAAGAAAGCCAAAAGAAAAAAAATGGTCACTGCTCCCAAGATGCTCAATTCTAATGGGGAGACTGCATGCAAACAACCATATTCAAACAAGATCTATACAGGATAAATTGGAAATAATGAAGGGAAAACATTAGCATTAAGGATGACAGGGAAAGGCTTCTTGTAGAAGGTGAGATTTTACCTTGAACTCAAAGGAATTCAGGGAAACTGGGAGATAGAAATGAAAAGGGAAAGAATTCTAAGCATGGGTGACAACCAGAGAAAATGCCTAGAGCTGTGACATCTTATACATAAAAGGTCTCATTCCTCAGTTCTACAGGTTGGGAAAGTAAAACCCAGGGAACTGAAATGATTTGCTCAAGAACTAAAATAACATTCAAATATTCATTCTTTAAATGTATTATTTCATCATACAAAAGTCTGCCATTTTCCAAATTCAACATTAATCAACATGAAATTATAAGAACTCAATATTAAATATGAGATTAATATTCTCAGTTTTAAACTGTGTTTATTAAACTAATGTAAATAATTTACCTTAGAAAAGAGAAGGATGAATAACATCTTTAATTCTGTGAGGATTTATACACAATTGTGGATTGCTGGTTGTTTTAAAGACTTGAAAGACCAAAAAGGAAAAAAAAAGAAAAGAAAGAATATTAAAGTGTAGCACAAGAAATTTAGAGTGCCCAACAAGGTTTTGTAATGTATTTTTGTTTTAAAAAAAACACTGTTTTATTTAAAATGCGATTTCAAGCAGTTTTTTTAAAAAATACCCATGACACAAAATAGTGTTGAAATGCTAAAATATCATGACATTTGCATTATTTTTTAAGGCTTAGGTCATACCATGAAGCATAGTCTTTCTAATAACAAGATGAATAATGCTAATAATATATATAGCACTTTGAAGTTTACAAAATGTTTTACTAAGCTATCTTTTTTCATCCTCAAAACAACCCTGAGAGGTGCTATTAATTATTCCCATTTTTCAAATGAAGAAACTGAGATTAAGTGACTTCTCCAGTGTCATAAAGCTAACTTTTAAGTGTTTGAAGCCTAATTTGATCCAAGTCATTCTGATTCTAGAGTAAGTATGTTAAGTACTGGCTACTTCATGATGGTACTGGAATTGGCACAGATTTTTTGGGGCTCTTGAAAGAGCTTACTATATGAGGTACAGGATTTGATACTTTGAAACAATTCAATGAGTTTGATTTTGTTGCTAGGTGCTTTGTTTTCTTTTGAGATATATAAAAAGTTGTCACTCATAGAAATTGACAAGAATATTTTGGTTTCATATAAGAAAATGTCAAGTCTATGAGTTCAGGAATGAGAAGAAAAGGGAAAAGGGATGCTGACTGATATCTATGAATAAGTTGGTTACTAGAACTTAAAAGGCTTTAAGAGATATTATTAATCTCGGTATGTAACAAGGAAATTTTTTTATAGGAGTTCCATATAATAGAGAAAAAATGCTCAAGCTAGAGCTAAGAGATCTGTGTATGATAATTATTATTTGTGCATGACATTTGGCAAGTCACTTGTCCCACTCTCTGAGCCTCAGTGTTCCCATCTGTAAAAGAAGGGGAGTAACCAGATAATCTTAAAGATTCCTCTTAGCTCTCTGAATCTATCATCTATTCTATTTAACTCTCAGACACTTTTTGATAAACTCTAACACTCAGTTATATGAAAAGTTGTGTAAAACATTGGAAAACGGTCATTTTTAGTATGATAATAAGCTAGTATTACACGTGATAGAGAAACAGTAGAAGGTTTCCTACTAAATATAAGAGTAAAGTAAGAGTTCTCTTCCCCCATTATTATATGACATAATTCTAGAGGAATTTGTGAGAAAAATAAGTCAAGAAAAAGAAATGAAGGCCGTAAATATTGGACCAACGGGTGATAAAATTATCTTTTTCTGATGACATGTTTCATCTAACAAACATGAAAGCAACCAAATGGTCAATAATTTTTGTAAAGTTTCAGAATACAAATAAATCTAAGAGATTATGTTCCCATATATCAATAACAAAATCCAAGAGGAACAATGGAAAGAGAAGTACCATTTAAAATAAACACATAAAAGACCTTCCAATCCAACAAGGTACACTCAAAACTTTAATTGCAAAACAATACAATAAAGGATGTAAAAAATACAATAAAGGATGGATCCAACCTGGGGGCAGAGCCAAGATGGCAGAGTAAAAGCAGTGACTTGCTTGAGCTATCCCTCAAACCCCTCCAAATACCTATAAAACTGGCTCTAAACAAATTCTAAAGCAGCAGAATTCACAAAAAGACAGAGTAAAACAAATTTACAGCCCAAGACAGCCTGGATGGTTGATCAGAAATGTGTATCACACCAGGCAAGGAGTGGAATACAGTTTGGTGGGGGCACACAGGCAAGGCAGGCCTCAGAGGAATGAATTGTGGGCAGCTGTGGTGGTTTTTAGACTTCTGAACCCATGAATGCCAAAGACAACTTAGAAAGGTCAGTGGGAAAAGTCTGTGTCTGCTTGGAGTCCAAGCCTCAGTCCCCAAGCTCAGCCCCAGGGAAATGGCTGCTTTCAGAACTTCCAGCCCACAGACTGAGGGGGAATAGAGTGGCTGATCAGAGGGGGATTGCAGGGATCTCTTTGCTGGTGCAGGATTCTCTTGCTTTGACAGTGATTGGATCTGTGTCACAGTTCTGGGTGGTGATCCTAGGGCAAGGAGGAGCACTGGCCTGATAGAGCTTGTAGTGGTGGTAGAAAGAAAATCCTCTTCACAATTCCAAGACAGAAAAGAGTGCTTGTGGTCACTCATAGACCAGAGCAAAGGACAGGAAAGGAGTAAACACCTCACCCTTGATCATAGCACCTTGGAAGAACTGAAAATTTACAGAAATCTACAAGTATCTCTGAAAACAGCTGCAAAAAACACCAGAAGCTTGGGACAGCATATTCTCCACACTGGAAGCAGACGCCTTCCTTTCAAAAGAGTTTATAACTCAAGTAATTGACTGGGATCATGAGCAAGCAGTGCAAAAAGAAACAGACCATAGAATCTTACTTTGCTCACAAAGAAGATCAAAACATACAACAAGAAGAAGACAACAAAGTCAAAGCTCCTACATATCCAAAGCCTCCAAAAAAAAATATGAAATAGTCCCAAGGCCATGAAAGACCTCAAAAAGGATTTTGAGAAGCAAGTAAGAGAAGGAGAGGAAAAACTGAGAGTGATGCAAGAAAATCATGAAAAACAAGTCAACAAGCTTGCTAAAGGAGACCCAAAAAAACACTGAAGAAAATAGCCTAACCCAAATGGCAAAAGAGGTCCAAAAACCCAATGAGGAAAAGAATGCCCTAAAAAGAAAAATTGGACAAATGGAAAAGGAAGTCCAAAAGCTTACTGAAGAAAATACTTCCTTAAATATTAGAATGGAGCAATTGGAAGCTAGCAACTTGATGAGAAATCAACACACTGCAAAAAAAATCCAAAAGAATGAAACATTAGAAAACAATGTGAAATATCTCATTGGAGAAACAACTGACCTGGAAAATAGATCCAGGACAAAGAATCTAAAAATTATTGGACTATTTGAAACCCATGATCAAGAAAAAGAGCCTAGACATCCTCTTTCAAGAAATTATCAAGAAAAACTGCCCCGATATTCTAGAAGCAGAGGGTAAAATGGAAATGGAAAGAATCCACTGATCACCTCCTGAAAGAGATCCCCAAAGAAAAACTCCTAGGAATATTAGAGCCAAATTCCAGAGTTCCTAAGTCAAGGAGGAAATATTACAAGCAGCCAGAAAGAAACATTTCAAATACTGTGGAAACACAATCAGGATAACACAAGACTTAGCAGCTTCTACATTTAGGGACCACAGGGCTTGGAATATAACATTCTAGAGGGCAAAGGAGATAAGATTACAATCAAGAATCACCTACCCAGCAAAACTGAGTCTAATCCTTCAGGGGAAAAAGTGGTCATTCAGTGAAACAGGGGACTTTCAAGCATTCTTGATGAAAAGACCAGAGCTGAATAGAAATTTTGACTTTCAAATACAAGACTCAAGTGGAATATGAAGAGGTAAACAGGAAAGAGAAATCATAAGAGACTCATTAAGGTTGAACTGTTTACATTCCTCTATGGAAAGATGATATTTGTAACTCGTGAGACCTTTGTCAGTATTAGGGTGGTTGTAGGGTAAAAATTATATGGATGGATGGATGGATAGATACATAGATAGATAGATAGATAGATAGATAGATAGATAGATAGATAGACAGATAGATAGAAAAATAGAGAGCACAGGGTGAGTTGAAGATGAAGGGGTGGTATCTGGAGAATAAAATTAAGGGATGAGAGAGGATTATACTGGGAGAAGGAGAAAATGAGAGGTAGAATGGGGTAAATTATCTCATATAAAACAGACAAGAAAAGGCTTTTAGAGTGGAGAGGAAAAGGGGGAAGGTGAGAAGGAATTAGTGAATCTTATTCTCATCAGATTTGGCTTAAGGAGGCAATAACATACACACTCAATGGAGTATGAAAATCTATCTTACCCTACAAGAAAATGGAGGAGGGGAAGGGGACAAGAGACAGGGAGATGATAAAGAGGAGGGCAGATTGAAGGAGGGGGTAATCAGAAGCAAACACTTCTGAGGAGGGATAGGGTCAAAAGAGAGAATAGAATAAATGGGGGTGGGATAAGAAGGGAAATATACTTAGTTTATCACAACATAACTACTATGTTAGTGTTTTGCATGACTACACACGTATAACCTGTATTGAGTTGCTTGCCTTTTCAACGAGGGAGGGTGGGTTGGGAGGAAAGGAGAAAATTTGGAACCCAATGTTCTAAAAACACAGTTAAAAAAAATTGCTCTCCTCTGTCCAATCTTCCTGAGTCCGAAGTTCCTAGTTTTAAGTAATACCATCTAATAAATTTAATTTAGATTTGTAAAAAAAGAAAAAAAGAAAAAAAGAAGTGATGACAAATAATTGTAGTGATATCCATTGTTCCTAGTTAGACCACACCAATATAATAAAATGATAATACCAAAATTAAAGTTCTATATTAATCAAACTATTGTGCATTATCAACATTTCTACCTTATAGAGCTAGACAAAATAATAAAAATATTCATTTGAATAAGAAAAATTTTAGAATCTCAAGGGAAATGATTTTTTTAATGTACAAATTATATGAGAATAGTAATGCAGTACATTTCATCAAAACTACTTAGCATTGATTAAAAAGTGTAAAAGTAAATAAGTGGCATAGGCTAAATAAGGAAGAATAGGAAAGAACTAAACTCAATAACCCAGTGTTTAATAAACCCTAAAACATAAATTACTTGAGTAAGAACTTGCAATTTATGTTTAATTTCAGACTCAAACACCAGAACACAAATACAGAAGAAAAAAAACAGAAACTTTAATATAGAAACTTAAATACAAAGTAAGAAAAGGGGGGGGGCAGTAAGCATGTCATGTGCAGAGCATAACATAAGAGGATTCAAAATATGTAGTGATAAATTTCCATTTCAAGAAAGCCCATATGATAAATACTACACATTGTGTTGAGAGCTATCCATCTTTTCTTTGCTTCCTTGTAAGTTTTCTTTTGTTCTCTGCTGTATACACATCATACACACACACACATATATATATATGCATATATATACATACACTTTTACTTTCCCTAACAACTTCTACTCCTGATCTTTGTTTTTGTTTGTGACTGTCTCTTATTTCCTATCCCTCCTGAGTCCCCTACTTACTTCTATCTACCACCAGCCTACTTCCCTCGAAGCATCTCTCCCCTATCCTCTCCTCTATCCTCGCATTCCTATAGATCTATAAACACCCTTCTATAACCACATATAACTTATTCCCTCACCGTACCCTCTAGAGATCCTTCCCTTATCCTCCCACCCATCTCCCTAGTTTTATTTCTCCTGAATTTATATATGTATTGTTCCCTCTTCAACCCATTCCCAATGAAAGCAGGTTACCAGAACTACCAGCCCTCCTCCCCCATCTAATTCCTCTCTGTCAGTTCTTCCTCTTGCATATTATTTGTATAAAAGAATTACTCTTTTTAGCTGTTCCTAAATGGTTTTACTTTTTAAAGTCATATTATACTCAGGTCTACCCAAATCTTTTTTTTTTAATTTTTGATAGGCATTTGGGGTTAAGTGACTTGCCCAGGATCACACAGGCCAGAGCTCTATCCTCTGTGCCACCTAGCTGCCCCTACCCCAATCTTTCTTACAAACTACCCAATTACTATTGACAATTCTACACATATCTTTTATATTTTACATAGATAAAAGGTAAAAGGTCTGTTCTTATTGAATCCCATATAATCAGTCTTTGGTATGTACCTTATGTTTTTCTTGGCTTATGTATGTCAAATCTTCTATTAAGTCCAGTTTCTTTGTTAGTTTTAATGAAGTCCTATACGTATGACAGTTAATCAAACATCTTTTTTTTTCTTTCAAGATTATGTTTAACTTTGCTGAGTGTGATATTTTTGGCCGGAAAGGCAGTTCTTTTGCTCCTCAATATCCCAGAACTGCAGGCCTCCAATGTCCCCACTGCTAGGTCTTGTGTGATTCTAATTGTGGCACTGTCATATCTAAATTCTTTTTCTCTTGGTTCACTTAATATTTTATCCTTCAGGTGGAGGTTTTGGAATTTGACTATAATATTCCTAGGAGTTTTCCTCATAGGATCCCTTTCAAGTGGTGATTGATGGATTTTTTTCTATTTCTACCCCCCTCCCACTTTGTTCTAATGCTTCAGGACAATTCTTTAAAAGTATTTCTTGCATTATTGTATCAAGATGCTTTTTCTTATCATAGCTTTCAGGTAGTATGATTATTCTTATGTTTTCTCTTCTTACTCTGTTCTCTAGATCAGTTGTTTTTCTTATAAGATGTTTTACTTCTCTCTATTTTTTCACTCTTTATATTTTTTAAATTATTTATTGATCTCTTATAACTTTGCTGGCTTCACCTTGCCCAATTCTAACTTTCAAGGTGTCATTTTCTTCCTTAAGATTCTGGATCTTCCAGGGGCTAGAGCTCCAACCTTGGAGTCAGGAGTGATGGGGTGCTTGGGTGCTTGTGCTTGTACTTGTGCCCCCAATTTCTCCCTGGCCTCAGAAACACTGTCTCTGACAACCACTCCCCAGCCCAAGGACATTGTGCCTAGCAGTTATTCATGCATGTGGCTCAGCAGGACCCTTATTTCTCTCCCTGGTACAGCTACACAGAGCTGGGCTGCTCAGGCCCCAGCCCTCAGATCATGTCTCTGGAAGCCTCCCAATTCCTTAGTAGTTCCTGTCTTGTAAGAAAGCTTTGCCTTGTTGCAGAACATTCTCTCATCAAGACAGAGGGAGAGGGGTGCCTTGCCCAGCCCAAAGAGTTTTCTCCTTGGCCAGCTGAAGGACTCTTCCTCCTGCCAGACTCCAAAGATCCATACCTCTGTCATCTCCCTCCCTGTCCGGTATACTCCCTGTATTTTCCCATCCATAGCCCCCAAAGACACCTGCACCTTTGGATTATCTCATCAGAGTCCCTGGCATTTCTTTCCCATGCTCTTTTCCATATAAACCCTAGCTGCATTCTCAGTCTCTCGCAGGATCCTTTAAGAATCCTTGCCCGCTGAAAAACGCAGCAATAAATCTTTGCCACCTTGAATTAAAGAATGCTTGAGTCTGTGAATTCATTCCAGACAACCCGTCCTGTACTCTGGTCTTTGAGGGGTTACAACCTCTCAACCTCTTACACCCCAACAGGAAGACCTGAGTTCAAATCCAGCCTCAGACACACAATATTCACTAGCTGTATGACTCTGAGCAAGTCACTTAACCCCAATTGCCTCATAAAAAACAAAAAAAAAATTTTGGATTGCTTTTTCTAATTGGCTGACTTTCTTTTCATAACCTTTTTGTTTTTCTTGGATTATTCTTTTTTTTAATTTTTCCTCAATCTCTCTCATTTGATTTTTAAAGTCTTTCTTTTAAAGTTCTTTTATAATTTCTTTATGGGCAGGTGACCATTTGACGCTGGAATAGAAGAGGGTTTCTTTACTTCAATATCCTCCTTTGAAGATGATTCCCATAATAACTTTCTATGGTCGGATTCTTTCTCCTCTTTGCCTATGCATTTTTTTTTTTTGCAAAAAATTTTGCACTACTTCTGTACTTACCTGGTGTGTGCTGGTTCCTTCTCACCCTCACTGCTCTCAGCAGAACAGTTGGGTCTGGTGTTACTTGTCAGCAGATTTTCCCTATACCTTCCCCACCTTAGACACCCTGCCCTCCCACTCACTATTCCAGTTCTGGTGCCCTGGGTCTGAGGCAGCTTCCCAAAACCAGTTGCAGTTTGGTACTTGTTAACAAGGACCTTAACCTGGAGGTGTTTACTCTTCATGGGATCAAACCTTGTCCTGGGATTTTTCTTCTGGTCTTCTCTGATTTTGCCTTCATTCTAATTTCTTTTACCGCACATATATCCACTTTGTTTGCTCTGAAGTGCTATTTTATCTCTTCTGTGGGGGGAAATCTTGAGGGCTTAGAATTTTCTGATCTAAGCTGCCATCTTTCCAGAATCCTCCCCAAACTTTCAATTTCACAAGAATTGCTGGGCAAACTTTAAAGTGCTTTGGAAGAAATTGTATTCAGACCAGTATCTTACACTATATACCCCAATTAGTACAAAACAGATAGCTAATTTGAAGTGAAAGCACACACACACATGCACACACACACACACAAAATCAGAAGACCATATACAGTATCTTTTGTAATTGTGATTAATTAAAGAGTTCTTAACCAGAGGACAAAAGCAATAACAAAATATAGGTAGTTGATTATGTAAAAATGAAAACCTTTTGCGTGAATAAAATAAATGTAAGTAGAAGAAGAAATGAGCATATTGAGAGGGGCAAAACTCTTTTAATTAAATCTCAGCTCAGGATCTAATATCCAAGGCACATAGGAAAATAACACAAATATTGAAAACCAAGTCCCCTTTCCCAATGAATAAGAGATCAAAGAATATTAACAAACAATCTTGAAAAGAATTGTGAATTATTTATGATCATATGAAAGATAGTTCTAAAACACCACTAATAGGCAAACTAGAAATCAAAATAACTCAGGAGTTTCAACTTTTTGCCAAAGATGACAAAAGACAAATATAGTTATTGTTAAAGTGCCTGAGGAAAGATAGGCACAATAATACAGTGTTGGTGTAGCTCTGAATTTGTCCAACTAGTCTGGAAAACAATTTGGAAATATGGTAAGTAGAGAAAATGTCAATATCCTTTGATCCACAGATTCTACATCTGGACTAATACTCCAGGAAGTAAAAGGTCAGAAAGAATGAGTTCACATGTACTAGGACATTCATTGCAGCACTTTTGTTGTAGCAAAGAAATGGAAACAAAATAGATAGATGTCCATCAACTGGAGCATGACTAATATGAAGTGTGGCACGTGAATGTTGACACACAATGAATGGAACAACGATGCCACAAAAAATGCTGGATACAAAAAATTCAGATAAATTTGGGGAGACTTATATGAATTGATGCAAAGTAAAACAAATAAAACCAGAAAACAATACATACTATGACAACAATAAAAATGGAAAGAACAACCCCAAAAATGAAGCTGAATATTTTGTAATCATAATTATCTTATTGGCCCTAGAAAAGAAACAAGAAAATGTGCTTCCTTTCCTTCTTTGCAGAGGAAGAATACTATGGGCATGGAATGCTGAATGTTCTATTATTCCCTGAGTTGACATGTTAATTAGTTTTGCTAAAAATATGGGGTTTTTAATTCATTTTTCTTATTTTTTGTTACAAGGGGGGGGGACACAATCTATTTTAAAATTAAGATGATGTAAAAAGTAAAGATATCAATAAATCTTTTTTTAAATTGAGTATAGCACATACCTGTTCTTTAAAAATCACTACCTTTTTCATCCAGGAATTAGATCCAATCCCATCACATACCAAAGTGAAACTGGCAGACCACCTCTCTCTTTTTTTTAAAAGTCTTCTGCATTTCTTTTTTCCCCTTTCCTGTCTGAATAGCAACCCTCTCTTCTCTTGGAGCTAAACCTAATCTTCCCTTCCCCCAACTCCAAGACTCCCAGATGCATCCTTTGCATTTTCTGACACTTTGGCTCCACCCACATCTATTTCTGAGTTAAGAATGTGGATAAAAGCAATGCAAAGAAAAAAATCAATTTTTTTCCTCCTTTAAACTGTAACCTAAGCCTAATTAGACAACACTTCTTTAGACATTAAGACGTCATTGACACTGAAAAATATTAAAAATTTAAAAGAGAAAAAGGAAGAGTACATAACATCTTCCTTCGGAAATCTTCAAAAAATTCAAAAAATTCAAAAATTCAAAACTAAATTCACATTTATATAAAGCTTTAAGTTTTCCTTCCGACAATCTATGAGCTAACATTTGCAAATGTTACCCTTTTTTTTTCAGATGAAGAAAGCAAAGCCAGATTAAAAGACTCCTTACCAGCTTTGTGTCCATGACCAAATCACTTAATATCTCAGGGCCTTAGTTTCTTTGTCTGAAAAATAGGAGGTTTGGTCTAGACAATATCTATGGTCCCCTCCTAGCTCTAAATATACAGTCCTAATAGCCTATGATTTGCCTGTGGCTAAACAGCTAGAAAGTGAGCCAGGATAAGTTAACATATTTTTATAATAATATATTTGTCAACTCTGACGCTAATGTACTTTTGTGTACCTAAGACTCTTCAATAATTATTTGTAGGAAATGGGACTAGATCAGTTCCTTAAAATAAAACTCAATCAGTTCTAGAACTCTTGCTGTATACATTTGATTAACAGTAACATCAGAAAAAGAAGGAAACAACCTTGACTTTTGGTTGAAGCAATTCACTCTGACATACAAACATATCAAATTTGTTAATCCCTAATATCCCCTCCCCCTTCAAGCCAAAAAATACAATCTGAATTTTTAGTATGAGTTAGTGGGGTTAAACCTCATGTCTTTTGACCTGGAATTGAATCCTGGAAAGTTATTAGAAGCAGCCAACCACTCGGTTCTTCTTATACAGTGCTGAGGCAAATTCTATATAATTTTCACATTAGTTGTATATGCCAGTCACTCAGTCTCAAACAAGTACAACTTAAGAGATAAACAGAGAGTTCCTTTCATTTCGTTTTCAACAGCTTCTGCAAACACCTGGGACTAGCATCAGATGGTTCATTCTCATAACATAAGCTTATGGAAATGGGCAAAGACAGTAAGGCCTATGATCAGCTATGCTTTATAAGCTCATTTTCTTTCTTTGTGTCTTCCCTCCTGAAAAAAAAATCTCTCCCCTTCTCTCTCTCTGAGTTTCTTCTGAAATATCTCTAGTCTGTTAACCTACAATTCCTAAGGATGATTATTCTCTTCCATGATTACTCTGAGGAGGAAAACATAAGGCACTGATCTTCCTTTCTAATTCTTTTCACTCCTGGAGAGAATAACCTGCCAGTCTGCTCAGTTCATTCTCCCTCCATTCCCTCATTACTGTTGTCTAGTCTAATTTCTTCCAGCACTCTCATTTACTCATGATACCTTTCAGACACTGCACATTCAACAAGTATTCTATGAATGAGTGTATTCACTTATCATTTGTTAAATTTCTCCACACCATCCCATTACTCAACAAATCGGTCGTTACGTAAAGAGGTGAACTTAGTTATCATGAATCCAAGAGCCAACAAGTCCATAAAAGAACACAGAACAGATAAATAGCCTGTTTACTGAGAAAATAATTTGCCCTATCAAAAAATATCCCATTAGTAAAAGGGTTAGTAGGATAGATTTTGGTTCTATTTACTAGGTAAGCTTGCACAGTATTTCTAGAGAGGAAGATATTACATTGGAAGTGCTTTGTTCTTATTTGAGATCGAAATGTAAACTGAGTAGAACTTTAAATGATATGACAACATATAGGAAATCTAATTTTAATTAATGCTTGCTGCTTCTTCAAAAGTCCTTCTCTAGACTTCACTCTAGAGCAGCAGATTCTGGGATTTTATAATAGCACTCTTCTCTCCACATCTGACAATACATAGCATTGCTTCTGCAGTAAAATGTATTCCAACTTCCAATTAGTGATAACTAGAAATATACTCCAAGGGAATCCCATCTATTTATTTGAACCTATTATGTTCAAGGGAATGTGAAAGGAGCTATTGGAACAAAGACAAAAGGAAAATAATTTTTCCTTGTTTTTATATTCTGTTGCCCTTCTAAAAGGGTGACCTTCCAGGGGTGGGGAACCTGCAACCTCAAGGCCACGTGTGGCCTTATAGGTGCTTGGGTGCAACCTTTTGACTGGGTCCAAGTTTTACAGAACAAATCCCTTAATAAAATCTAAGGGTACTTGTTGTGTGAAGTTTGGATTCAATCAAAGGGCCACATGTGGCCTCCAGACTGCAAGTTCCTACCCCCTGTACCTTGACTCTGAATAACCCTATGATCCTGGATAGCTTCATGTCATGGAAAAAGCGGTTAATTTCAAGTCAAAGGAACTGGGCTTTAATTCAAACTCAAGCACTTACTGCTCACTTCAAATTCTCTTTCCTTATGTATAAAATAAAAGAATTGGATGGACAACTCTGAAGGTTCCTCCCAGCACTAAATCTATGTTCCTAAAGTTATGTCAAAAGTGCAAGTATTGCAAGTTCCTAACAAGTTGGGAAAACCTAGTGATGAAGACCCAGGATGTCTGCTGTCTGAAGCATCTGGGTGGCATCCTGCATTGGATGCTACAACATGGAATCAAGAAGGTAAGTTCAAGGGGCAGCTAGATGGTGCAGTGGATAGAGCTCTGGCCTTGGAGTCAGGAGGATCTGAGTTCAACCCAGCCTCAGAAACTTGCTAGCTATGTGACCCTAGGGAACTCAGCCTCTGTTTTGCTTCACTTTCCTCAACTGTAAAATGGGAATAATAATAGCATCTACCTGCTAGGGCTGTAGATTGAGATATTTATAAAGCAGTTAGCACAGTGCCTGGCACAAAGTAGGCACCTAATAAGTAAGCATTCCCTTCCCCAGAGGATCCTACCAGCCAAGTTCAGAGTAGCTCATCTCTACACTGACTACAGGGTGATTTGCTTTTTAGAGCACAGCAACTGAGAAAGATCATCTACACAGATATGAAAGGGCCTTGGTTCTTTTTTGATTTGAGCACAATACAAGGAGACTAAAAGTATCTTTCATAGCTTTCTCATAAGTTTTTCATACATATCTTCATATTTAGTGCTTTAAATATTTGATGTCATCCTCTTTTGGAATCCTTCAAATGCTCAAGAATTTTCTAACAGTTTTCTACCATTATTCCCTTCTCCTTATTTTAGAAATGGTAATCCCTTTTCATTCTTTGGTTTGAGATGCTCACCCTTTGAAGTCTAGTGTGATTTAATGGATGGTTGTATTCGAATGATGTGAAAAATCTCATGGACTTCTAACCAGAAGGCCTTCAAAAACAGTGTTTCCTTTCTGTCTCCTTATTCTACTTCTCATTTTCAGCTGATGAATTTTGAAGCTATGTTCTTGATTCGCCTTTTGTTCTTCAAATCTAACTGGAGAATAATGAAATTCCTCACTATAGTATGCTTCCCAATAATGAGATGGATTCATTCCAGTCCCTAATAAGTCAATCTAAGTTAAGTCATTAATTAAGAGTATCTCAATGCAACTGCATAAGTATCAGATTATATGGCACCGGGGACCATAGAGCCTTGTACACAAAGTTCCCATCTTACAAATGGATTGTGTTCCAAACGCAATTTAAATCACTTATTTAGAACTTGGAAAATATTCTCCCACAGAAACAATATTAGAAGGATGGATTAGCTTCCTGGGGCAATCAGCAAATGCCTACTTCACCTGTAATGTAGCCAAAGGGGCTGCTAGGTGGTACAGTAGATGGAGCACTGGGTCTGGAGTCAGGAAGACTTATCTCCCTGAGTTCAAATCTGTGCTCAGAAACTTACTAGTTGTATAATCCTAGACAAGTCACTCAACCTTGTTTGCCTCAGTTTCTTCATCTCTAAAATGGACTCAAGAGGGAAATGGAAAACCACTCTAGTATCTTTGCCAAAAAAAAAGGAAATTCTCACAAGAATTGGATATGACTGAAAAATGACTGAACAATAAGAATTTGAAGGAAAGAAATACGGTTGTAGTAGGAACAACATTGAATAGTCAAGAGGTCTTGGGCTCTAGTCTCATCTCTGAGAGAGGTCATGTGATCTTGTTTAATTTATTTTAATTTCTCTGGACTTCAGCTTCTGTAAAATAATCTGTAAAATAAGTTACTTGGACTACTTGACCTAGTATTCATGAACTTGTTCTTTAAAGATTGATAACCATATTTCCATTTAGTTCTTTCTTTTGTAAGCCTATATATTTTATTTTATGTATTTAAAAATATTAAGAAGTTTGAGAACAGATCCCTATGTTTCATCAAACTATCAAAGGAGTTCAGGACACAGAAAAGTTAAGAACTCCTGTATTAGGTCTCTAAGATCATTTTTAACTCAATTAGTCTATGATTCTGCATACATATTCTACATGCATTTCAACTACGCTTAACCACTATTTAGAAAGCATTGCTCCTAAACTAAATTGTAGAACCTGGGGAATTATCTCCCTACTGTATCAACATCAGAAGATAGGATCCCTTTGGTGGAGTATGTCCTTAGGTCAAACATTACTCTTTCAGATGTTCTCAGTTGGGTAACAATGACCAATTGTTTCCACCTGGCCATAAGGAATCCAAACTAGGAATTACTAGTTATTTCCATCTCATTCATGTTTCTCTTTTTTGCCTTAGCTAGCCATCAGAATGCTCAGAGCTAAATTCAGTCATGGACTACTGTGAGTGTATAGAAAAGAGGTAGATACAAGATTGCAGCCATAATTGGATTTTAACAAAATTTTAACAGAGGAAAAAGGGTTTCTTCATTTTTTAAAAATACACTTGGGGTATTTCATTAATTTGAGCCTGAATTTGGGTGACTATTTTAAGCATTTCTCTTCCACCATTGCCAAATTCTCTTATAGAGAGAAAATAGGAAAAGTCTCCCTCAAAACCAAGTAATACACACTGTAACAACTTAGAGGAATCTGACCTTTCCACACAGCTAGCATACTTACTGAAAATCAAATAGGTCTGAAGTTAAGTGGTATTGCCTTGAGTGCATAGAAGCTGGTATTAGACCCAGTTCCATCACTAAGAGAGGACCTTGGACCTGTGTACAGCTATTCTTTAATCAGTTAAAGGAAATGCTACAACTGACCTCACAAGGTTGTTAGGAATTGTCTGGAATTGCACACTAAAAAGTGTACACATTACATATATGGGTAAAGGAGTAGTAATGAGCCAGGTACTTCATGAGTTTAAAATCATTTCAATACTTCAATGACTGCTGACCTCATCAATGTGGATGCAGTGGTACCGATGACAACCCATCCGATAGTCTTATCCTGTGTTACATATATTCATGTAATACTGTAAATTTTATGTAATGTGCTGGGATTTTTCTCTAAGTCTCTTAATATCATTTGATTACCAATGGAACACATAGGCTGTCTGTGTGGTATCCTGTACTCTCACTACATGACTGCTCCATCTCCTCTTCCCATCATATACTCTTTCAATCACCTGTGCCATCTCTTTCCCTGCCACCCCCCTCCCATCATTGCTCTCTGAGTAATCTACTTTAAATCTTTGTTTACTGTGGCATTTCACAGTTCTGATACAGGATTAGTGAAAGAATATGCATCAAAAAGATGGGACTTTCTTTGAAGAACAAGTGTTGGGTCATTAAAAAACATTGAACAATTTTCCAAATGGTAATTTTACAACTGCTGGATCTTTCTTCAGAGAATAATTTAGCTTACAATACATCACTTTCATACAGCAAATCACAGAGTTCTCTAAGGGAGCCTCATATTTTTTGTGAATGAATCCTTGCTGTGCTTCTGCAAAACAGAATAGGTATGCTTATTCCTGTTTTATAGATGAGAAAACTGAGGTCTAGCAAGGCTAAATCTTGGCTAAGCTCTTATAACATTTCATTTGTAACAAAGCCTGGACTAGAACTCACGTTTCATCATTCCCACCTCAACGCTCATTCGACTATACCAATGCGATAAATGAGTAAATGATTAACGAGTACCATAGAAAAGTTCACAAACCTTGCAAAAGTATCTAGAGAAGGAAGTAATATGGGATGTGAGATAATCTGATTCTATTTAAGTGGTGACTCCATGGATTGGCTCTTTATGGCATTTACTCTCATAGTTTGGCCATGCCACTAAATATTTTCAACTATCATTTGACTGCTATCTTTTGCCTTAGGAAGAGAAATAAAGGTATCTAATCTTCAAAGTAATTCCATTATTACCCATCTTTCCCTTTCCCTTGGAAACCAGGAAGTTCAGAGATAAATCAAGTGCTTAACTAAAGTAATTAACTTATCCTGGGTGCCTGGCTACCTCTATTTCCTTAGTCTTTTTGAATTGGCTGGGTTTATTTTGGGAGGGAGGCAGAGTAGGAGGGAATAAATTATTTACATTTTTAACTTAGTAAACTGTCTTTAAAACCTATTTTTAAATTAATTATATTTTAAATTTGAAATAAACACAGAATAAAAAATGAATTCAATAACCAACTGCATGATAGACTTGAAAATATAAATTACAAAGAACAGAACTCCCTATTCTTGGGAAAACTAGAGAGCAGTGTGACAGAAAGTAAATTTAGATGACCATGTTGCACCATATACCATAATAAGCTCAAAACAAATATAAAACTTGATTATTAAAAGTCACGGAAGAAAACCAGATCAGTTACTTTTTACAGTTATGGTTAGGAGATGGATTCCACCATAAGATGATTACAAAAGATAAAATAGTTAATTCTAAGTGCACAAGATTGAAAAGCTTTTGTGTGAATAAAATTAATGCACCTGGGATATGAAAAGAAATGGTCAAATGGGGCAGGTGAATCCTTGTATCAAATATATCTGACAATAATTTCATATCAAGATATACAACTGAGAAAAATATTTAAGTCATTCTCCAATAGATAAGTGCTCAAAAGATATGACTTATTCTCAATAGAAGAAAACTACTAAAAACCATATAAAAGATAACTCCAAAATCACAGGTAAGAAGATAAAAGCAAACTTAAACAACTCTTCAGTTTTATCTCACACCCAAATAACTTACAAAGGAAATAACTGTTGAGAGTAGTCAATGGGGGCAGGGAGGCAGTAAGGTAGTCCAACCACTCTGAAAATTTAATTTAAAATTATGATGAGCAAGTAAATAAAATGCCTAGATATACTGGACATACCATTTTACCCAGATATTCTGTATCTAGGGACATACTTAAAGGGGGTCACTGATAAGAATAACGGCCCACATACATCAAAACAATAATAGTACTTTTGTAGTAGTACAAACTATAAAAAAAGAGGACATTGAGAAGATAAAAACTAATGTAAATGACTTTAATGGAATATATTATTCTGTAAGAAATGAAGACTATGATGAATACAGAGCAGCATGAGAAGGCATATTAACTGATGTAAAGTGAATTAAATAGAACCAGAAAAAATATACACACTAACTATAGCAATTAAAATGGAAATAACAAGAATAAAACAAGTAAAACTGGATACTGTTAAATTATATGACCAAGTTTGGGCTGCAAAAAGACACTTACTTCTCTTCTTTGCAGCAGTGGGGATCCATGGCTGTGGAACCCAGTAGCTGTTTGACTTTACCAATACTTTTGTTTGGTTTTGTTGACCCATTAACTTGTCTTTGTTGTTGTTTTTGGTATAAAAGATGCCTCTCTAGAAGGGTCATACTGGGATATACAAAAGATTTTAAAAGGAAATACAGCAATAAAATTATTTTTAAAGAGAAATGTTTAAATGGGGGTTTTTAAAGGGGTCTGTAGATTGGGATTTGGAAGGGTGGGGGAGAAGTGGGGGAGCTCTTGGAGGGGTGGGTGGGATGGGTAGTAGGATGGTAGGGGTGAAGATAAGGTAACAGGGATAGGGTAAAAAGAGAAACAGAGAAAGAAAATAGTAAGTAAAATAAGATGGAGGGAAATTCACAAATAGTAATTATAACTTGGAATGTGAATGGGATATTTATAGTAGCTCTCTTTGTGGTAGCAAAGAACTGGAAACTGCAAGGATCCTCATCGATTGGGGAATGGTTGTACAAGTTTTGGTGTATGGTTGTGATGGAATGCTACTGTGCTATATGAAACAATGAGCTCAAAGAAAAATTTTTTAAATGATGAGCTCATTGACCTTAGAAAGGCATGGAAAGACTTAACATGGAATGTGAAGAGCAAAGTGAGCAGAACCAGGAGAACATTGTATACAGTGACATCAATACTGTTTTAAGAATGACTGAACAACTAAGTCATTGACTTTTATAAATGTACAAATTAAAAATAAAGGACATATGAAGAAAGACACTGCATCTTGAGAAAGAACTGATAAACAGAAATATATACAGAATAATTTTACATATGTGTGTATACATATACATATATTTGTGTCTAATGGCAGCCATCTCTAGGGTGAAGGGGAGTGAAGGAAGAAAAAAAGAAATTTACATTATAACCATATCATATATTTAAAAGGAATAGCAAGTTGTACATAATAGATTTGCATTTCATGTGAAATTATCTTTTTTTAATTATACTATGTCATGGAAGTGTTTGTTTTAGTCCATAAATTAAAAATAAAATATTTTTAAAAGAGAAAAATACAAAATGTTGCAAATATTTAGACCTTGTCACAGACTCCATTGGTTTAACTTAACTGTTTTTCTTTGTTAAAAGGGAAGGCACACTGCGTGGATGGGGCAGGTGTGGTATATCTATTAATGCCTGTATAGAAATAAAAGGCATCACAAATGAAAAAGAGAGAAAAAGAAAAAAAACTTGGGAGAATTTGGTATGAGGTCATACAGAGAAGAAAGATTTATATGCAGTGTGTAGTGTTTAGATAGCAGCAGGCTAAGTAAAATAAATTCATTAGACACTTCACTTTTTCATAATTAAGTGATATGATAAAACATTTGTTCTTACACTTTATTTCCCCAATTGTCCTATATGATAGATTTTTGACCATTCTTCATTAGAACCCAGGACCCAAATCAACAGAATGCAGATTATTTTATTTAATTAAAAACTTACATGTAATGACTTCAAATATATAAACAAATTCAACACAGAGAGGTAACAGCTGTTTGTCAAATAAAATAGTGTTAGTACCATGGTGCCAAAGTTAAAGGACATATCAGTCTTTTCTATGGCCCCTTCCCCAGTCAAAAACCTTCAGAGACTCCCTATTCCTTCCAGGATTTTAATGCTAACTTCTTTTGCTTTACATTTAAAGCCTTTGCCAACTTATGTCCAGCCTACCTATCCAGATTTATTTCACATTACTACCCCTCACACACTCTAGCGTCATCTGAACTGGACATTGTGCTATCTCTATACTTGTCATTTTACCTCCAGTCCAAGTACCTTGCATATGTAAGCCTCCTATCTGCAATGGCCCCTTCACCCATTAGAACCCTAGCCTCACCTGTTAGATTGCTACTTCTTAAAACAAACAAACAAACAAAAAACTCTTTCCAGATGGCCCCTCTTATGTTATAACTTCATATAGTTCCTTCACCCCTGTCCCCAGTACAACATGAATTCATTGAGATCACAGACTGTTTTGTTTTATATTCACACCCTTAGCATCTATCACTTAATTCCTAAGGAACTTGCAATTTACTCACTTTTTTCCATTTCAAAGGCTATTCAAAAGCCCAAACATAGAAATATCTACTTCTGTGATTAAATTAGCATTTGTATCTGCCAAGGATGAGACACTGGGGTTTTCCACAAAGGCACCATGAAACAAGAATTTCAACTGTCTCAAGCAAAAGTCAACCTCAAAATATCATAGCTAAGCACCAGTTTATAATTCAATGCAAGATCTGGAAAATAGAGATGACACTGTATCCATGAGTATTCATATTCATATTCCAAGAGTATCCAGTTCAGCCCAACCCATAAAACAATGAAGGGAAGATGTTAACCAATGATAGTCTTATTCCTGATATATGGCTTTTTCTTGGAAACACACTAATTACTGTTCTGGTAGAGTGCTCCTCATTTCTGAGCTTGAAGTATTTACTCCTTCCAACCCCAGGGAATGTTTTGTGATTTTGGGATTTGAAAATGTAACTTCTTCCTCATACTCATTAACTGCAACAAAAATGACTGAGTCAGTGCCCATATGAGGCATTTTAAAGGACATTGCAGAAATATGATTCTGGTCTTTGAAGACCTTACCTGCTTTAAAATATACATTTTAAAGTCAAGTTAACTGTGTTCACAGTAATTATGAT
>NW_027555390.1:0-2539 GCF_003287225.1 Phascolarctos cinereus
CTAGGAATGTTAGCAAGTGCTGAGAAAATCTCAACCATACAACGCTTATTCTGCATAGCCGTGTCCTGCCGGACCGAATTGCTTAGAGAACGTTGAGTTATCCTTCCATTTTTCTCATGAAACAAATAGATATCTTTGAGATGTTAGATGTCTTGCGTTAAGCTTCCCTCTCTTTACAAATTGCAAAAGAAAGAATAATGAGAATGTTAGCAACTGCTGAGATAATCTCAACCATACAACGCTGTTTCTGTATACCCTGTACTGCATGGACCGAATTGCTAGAGAACGTTGATATCGTTCCACTTTCTATTTGAAACAAAGAGATAGCTTTGAGATGTTAGATTTCCTGCGTTAAGCTTCCCGCTCTTTACAAACTGCAAAAGAAAGAATACGAGGAATGTTAGCAAGTGCTGAGAAAATCTCAACCATACAACGCTGGTTCTGTATAGCCGTGTCGTGCCTGGACCGAATTGCTTAGAGAACGTTGCACGTATGTTTCCACTTTCTCTTTGAAACAAAGAGATAACTTTGAGATGTTAGATTTCCTGCGTTAAGGTTCCCTGTCTTTACAAACTGCAAAAGAAAGAAAACGAGGAATGTTAGCAAGTGCTGAGAAAATCTCGACCATACAACGCTGGTTCTGTATAGCCGTGTCGTGCCTGGACCGAATTGCTTAGAGAACGTTGCAGTTATCCTTCCACTTTTCACTTTGAAACAAAGAGATATCTTTGAGATGTTAGATGTCCTGCGTTAAGGTTCCCTGTCTTTACAAACTGCAAAAGAAAGAATAAGAGGAATGTTAGCAGGTGCTGAGAAAATCTCAACCATACAACGCTATTCTGCATAGCCGTGTCCTGCCCGGACCGAATTCCTTAGCGAACGTTGGAATTATCCTTCCACTTTCTCATGAAACAAAGAGATATCTTTGAAATGTTAGATGTCCTGCGTTAAGCTTCCCTGTCTTTACAAACTGCAAAAGAAAGAATAATAAGAATGTTAGCAACTGCTGAGAAAATCTCAACCATACAACGCTGTTTCTGTGTAGCCGTGTCTGCTGGACCGAATTGCTGAGAGAACGTTTTAGATATCGTTCCACTTTGCTCTTTGAAACAAAGAGATATCTTTGAGATGTTAGATTTCCTGCGTTAAGCTTCCCTGTCTTTACAAACTGCAAAAGAAAGAATACGAGGAATGTTAGCAAGTGCTGAGAAAATCTCAACCATACAACGCTCGTTCTGTATAGCCGTGTGCTGCCTGGACCGAATTGCTTAGAGAACGTTGCACTTATGTTCCACTTTTCTCTTTGAAACAAAGAGATATCTTTTAGCAGTTGGATGTCCTGCGTTAAGGTTCCCTGTCTTTACAAACTGCAAAAGAAAGAAAACGAGGAATGTTAGCAAGTGCTGAGAAAATCTCAACCATACAACTCTGCTTCTGTATAGCCGTGTCTGCCTGGACCGAATTGCTTAGGGAACCTTGGAGTTCTCCTTCCACTTTTCTCTTTGAAACAAAGAGATATCTTTTAGCAGTTGGATGTCCTGCGTTAAGGTTCCCTGTCTCTACAAACTGCAAAAGAAAGAATAAAAGGAATGTTAGCAGGTGCTGAGAAAATCTCAACCATACAACGCTGCTTCGTATAGCCTTGTCGTGCCTGAACCGAATTGCTAGAGAACGTTTTGATTCGTCCTTCACTTTCTCTTTGAAACAAAGAGATATCTTTGAGCAGTTGGATTGTCCTTGCTAAGTTCCCTGCTTTACAAACTGCAAAAGAAAGAATACGAGGAATGTTACAGGTGCTGAGAAAATCTCAACCATACAACGCTGTTCTGTATAGCCGTGTCGTGCCTAGGCCGAATTGCTTAGAGAACGTTGCAGTTATCCTTCCACTTTTCACTTTGAAACAAAGAGATATCTTTTAGCAGTTGGATGTCCTGCGTTAGGTTCCTGTCTTTACAAACTGCAAAAGAAAGAAAACGGGAATTTCAGCAGTGCTGAGAAAATCTCAACCATACAACGCTCGTTCTGTATAGCCGTGTCGTGCCTGGACCGAATTGCTTAGAGAACGTTGCAGTTATGTTTCCATTTTTCTCTTTGAAACAAAGAGATATCTTTTAGCAGTTGGATGTCCTGCGTTAAGGTTCCCTGTCTTACAAACTGCAAAAGAAAGAAAACGAGGAATGTTAGCAAGTGCTGAGAAAATCTCAACCATACAACTCTGCTTCTGTATAGCCGTGTCTGCCTGGACCGAATTGCTTAGGAACTTGGAGTTATCCTTCCACTTTTCTTTTGAAACAAAGAGATATCTTTTAGCAGTTGGATGTCCTGCGTGAAGGTTCCCTGTCTTACAAACTGCAAAAGAAAGAAAAAAGGAATGTTAGCAGGTGCTGAGAAAATCTCGACCATACAACGCTGGTTCTGTATAGCCGTGTCGTGCTTGGACCGAATTGCTTAGAGAACGTTGCAGTTATCCTTCCACTTTTCACTTTGAAACAAAGAGAATCTTTTAGCAGTTGGATGTCCTGCGTTAAGGTTCCCTGTC